>NC_137203.1:3980031-3997531 GCF_960531495.2 Zeus faber
GACCCCCGGCGTCTGGCTCAGGGTGGGAAGTACTCTGCTGCTGCGGCTGTACTCAAGTACATTTTTGAGGTGTCTGTACTTACTTAAGCAATTTAATAGACAGTACTTATGCAACTTTCACTTTGTCGATGTGGTACTTTCGCTCTTACTCGCGTAGTTGCACACCTGCCCGGCGACATGCGACTCATGGGCAAGGCACAGGACAAACGACGGATAAATTGACTGCAGTGTGCCATCTTCTTGTCAAAGTACGGAATAGAAAATCGGATTGTTGACCTCCCCCGCTCCCGCTCCTCTGACCCGTCCGGCCCCCAGAGACATGAAGCACCCTTTAAGGGGCCACAGAATATTCACATTTCAGCTGTTTTTGGCTTGGTACTGGCTGCAAAATCCAGGCCCGTAGTGTGTGTGTGTGGCGTGCATGGCTCCACATGACGCGACGTGTGGTGTTGATCGGCTCTGGAGCTCTGGGCGCGGTGCAGGAGTGGGAGGCCAGGCAGTGATTTGCAGCCGGAGCCGTCCGCGTACGGTGGGATGGTCGGTCACGTTGCGCTGTCGTCTCAGTCTCCCGTGGACGTCAGTAACGACCGCGCCCGAGAGGCTGCAGGTCAAGCCGCGGTCAGACAGACAGTCCGTCTCTCTCTTTATGCCCCTGTTCTAAATCCATCCCTTCTTTTTTCCCTCTGTCGCTGTGATGAAGCCATTGGGAGAGAATTGTCACCGAGCTTTTCTGACTCCCTCCCTCCTGTGTCTCTCTCCCTTTTCTAATTTGATGCCTCCTTCACTGAGTTCATCACCATCACCCAAACAGACTTTGCTGACAATGTGCAGTTGGTTTGACGACTGATCGATCCATCGATCAGTCAATCCATCAAAACGTTATTGTCCGCAAGCCAAACAACCAAATGACGTCATGTAATGTCATGTAAAGTCCCATTGCCATGCACAAGAGGAGACAACGTCATACCAACTTTGCATTTCAAAAGTACCATAATGAAATTTTCAGTAAAATTTATCACATTTAAGGTAGTAAATTGTAAATATCAAAATACGTATTTTATTTATCTCAGGTAATCATTAAAAAAAAACTTTTTGTACCAATTCTCCATCATCTTATTAACATTATGACATCTACATTTGTCAAAAGCACAAAAAAACAAAAACAAAATAGTTTTGTAAAATATATATATGTATATACTGTATATGTGTACATATATACATATCCTTTTCTTTTTTTTCCCCTCCTTGTTTAATTTACAATCCAAATGATTTTCTGATTTGGATTTGGATCATTTCGACCAGTTAAAAATTTGATGTATCGACCGCTCCATGTCTGACTTTTGACCCTAAAACCAGGGACGAAAAGGGGCGGCAGCCTTCACGGTGGGCTCGGTGTCACTGACCCGGTGGGGGAGCATCCGGCGGCCGTCCTTCGCGTCTCATCTCCCACGTGGTCAGCCGGTCATTCTGGACACGGATCAGCGTCCTCCGCCCTGGCGCTGTAACCGGGTCTTTCGTGCCCCGCGGTCCGACCACACCAATTACAATTAGAACAAACATGTCGATGCTGGCGGCGCCATGGATTTATCACACTCGTGGGTGAAAATTAGTTTTCGATTGTGCGTTCATTATTTGTCCGGCTCGTTTCACCTCTGAACCCAGAGATGAAACGAGCGGTGAGCCGGCTGTTTGAATCCTAATGGGGAGGGGAGAAAACAGGAGAAAAACAACTCTTAAATTGTGAAAGTATTACGATGCCCTGCTGCCGTGTCGCTGCTGCGCGGGGTTTAAAGGCTCCTTGCGGTGCAGGGTTTGATGGATGCAGCGGGGATCGGGCGAGGCGGGCGGAGCCCCGATCCGGAAGCACGTCAGCATCCATCATCCTCCCATCCGTCTGTGACGGGCGGCGTGTCCGCGTCAGATCTGCATCGCTGGATGGAGCACTCCGAACAATGCCAAACTTTTATGAGCTGTGAGAGTGATGGCAGCTCCATCTCACTGTGAAGCTCTCTCTCTCTCGCGTTCTCTCTCTCTCTCTCTCTCAATTTTCAATACAGCTCATTTCCAGGGGTCTGTAGTGTCTGCATGCTCTGCCCGTGTTCGCGTGGGTCTTCTCCCCCAGATTCCTCCCGGTTCCCACCCCCTTAAGACACGCACGCCAGGGTGACGCACTCTTGAGCGAGGCATCGGTCAAGATCTGGAGTTGGTCCCCGGGCAGCCCACTGCTCCGTGATACGTCAGATACTCGGATGGGTCAAATACAGAGAACTAACCCCCTGAGGGTGTACACAAAATACAAAAAATAAAATATAAATATAAATAACCTAAAATGAAAACAGTCATCAAAACTGTCCAACTCACGTCTGTTCCCCTTGGCAGTTGATGCCAACAAATTGAAAGGGCGAGGCTGTCATGAATGCTCCATAAACCCCCGACTCCGACCCCTCCGGACCGGCTCTGGACCCGCTTCGAGAGAGCGTTTTCTCACCGGCCGGCTTTCCGGGCACCATCCTTTCCAAAGCGGCGTGTCTGCTGAATCGGATGTCTGGTCGGCGTGGCCGCCGGCCGGGCCCGTGTGCATCGTTCGAGCCGCAGTCCGTGAAGCTTGGGAGTTCCTCTTTGCAGCGCAGCGCTGTTGACCCAGCACGTAGTGCGGTGGATGTTTTTGACTCTTGCTTTCATGGGGTGTTTATTGTCGAAGGCGCTCTGTGAGTGAATGCACTGCTGTACTGTAACAGAGCGCAGCCGCAGGTACAGTAGCACGGCTGGCTTGGCAGTTCCAGAGGCCTGGGTGCGAATCTGGTTTTGGCTCCCGGGAGGAGAGCTGAGTTATTCCTCTACGATAACTCGGCTCTCCTGCCGCTCGTCTGCCTGGAGCGGGGGCTGCATGTTCTCCCGGTGCCTCTGTGGCTTTCCTCTGGGGGATCTGGTTTCTTCCACATCCAGACACTGACTAGAGACTTCCAAATGTGTGCCTGTGTGCGTGCGTGTGTGTGTGCATGCGTGCGTGTGACCATTCAGGGTGACAAGTAGGTGAAGAAAATTAGTCGATCAATGGACCTGCTGGTCGGATTAACCAAAACAGTTTAAAATATGAATGGAAAAGCAACGAGCCAACTGCACTTCAAATTATATAGACATATAGATATATAGATAATATAGTAATAATCTATATAATAATATAAAGATCAATCCTAGAACACCCCCCCTGCCACACACACACACACACACACACACATACATCACATATTCCACGGCATGTGTGTCTGAACATTGTGGAGCGTAGCGCGCTGCAGCTCCACCCGCCTGACCCTGCCGTGTCCCCTACAGTGCCTGGGAACCTGGGCTGCTTCCGGGACAGCGGCGACCCGCCCACCCTGGCAGGGACCAGCGAGACCTCCAACAAGCTGACCATCCAGAACTGCATCAGCTTCTGCAGGAAGCAGCACTACCGGGTGAGCCCTTATCCCGCGGCGTCTGGGACAAAAAGTTTGGTTAAACTTGTTTTACATCGGTGCCAGAGCTGGAGCTGACCCCACAGAACCCCGGCTGAACAATTTAAATCAGCGAGTCGACAAGGTCCGGGAGTGGGCCCAAAATTCCCCACAATATCTCATATATCTCATAATATCTCATACAATTTCGATATGAGACGTGAACAAGGGGCTCCTGTTCGACTCCTCACTTATCTTCAGATACTCTCAGACTCGCAGTGCTTTGTGGACGACGTCAAACATGAGTTCTTATCAGCGCGAGAGTCACAACAGAACGAGCGACTCGAAGCGGAAACGCTCGACAGCAGCAGGAGACCCTGTCTGATGTGGGCAAATAGCAAAATAATTAAGCATGTACCACAGTGATCGTGCGTGACGGCTGGAAATGAACAATTATCAGTCCCTTGGGTACACCCCCCCACCCCCCCCCCCACCCCCCCAAAAAAATATATATAAAATATGACACCCCCACTCTGTTTATAGTCGGCTTTGTGCCGACTATAAACAGAGCCAGGTGTTCATTTTCTGTCTCACTATATCGGTTCAACCACCACCACCCCTGCAGCTAAAACACTGTCACACACACACACACATACGCATACACATGCACACACGTACACACAGGCACATACACGCACAAACACATACACATGTACACACACGTGCACACCCACACGTGCACACCCACATGCACACGCGCACACACGCACACGCACCACACACACCACACACACACACACGCGCACACACACAGACATACACACACACACACAGACACACACACACACATGCATGCGCGTGCGCGCTTCATTCCATCACTCCTCTGCAGAAGTCACAGTGATGTGTGAGCAGATGGGCGTGGTCTGACCCTGCAAGGGGAAGCGAGTGGAGTTCCCAAATGAAGCTGAGTCAGAGAGTGGTTCAGACACCCCCCCCACCACCCCCAAAAAACCCACAAAAAAGCAATAGGGGGCGGGGTTTGTGGGTGGTTGTTTTTCGAGAAATTTCTGAATCCAACGGAAGGATGCGACTCCGGAAAACAACAAGACGCATGTCGGCCTGGCAGGGGCCCAAGTGGGGGGTGGAGGGGCCCAAGTGGGGGGGGGCGGAGGGGGTCGGGGGGCTGGGGGGATGGGTCTGGATTGGGAAATGACGCAGTCGCCACCTTGGCTCGTGTGAATTAATTTTGCGGCGGAAAATTGCACAATGCCGCCCTTTGGAACGGGGGAACAATAGAGCTTTTCAGTGGCGATCTGTGATGGTTTTGACTCCTCACATTCCTCCGTCGCAGGCCGTCGCTGACCGCTTCGAGGTTTGCTCGCCGCGCTCTTAACTTAGAGGATTTTTTTTGTTCAACCCAAACCTGATTTTTCCGTTTTTTCGGGTGCTGGATCCTGTAATGGGAGAAAAGCTTCAGCCCACGGTGGTTGGTGGTTGTAACAGAAAACAGAAATATAACTGCTATATATATATATTATACTTTTATATTATACAGATATACCTACATACTATAACATACTACGTGATACTCATACTATTATGATATATATTACTACTTACACTATATATTATACACATACACATACATAATGTGTATATATTGTACAGTTCTGTTAACTTCTGGTCTTTAGACCTTATCTTATCTAATAGAATAGAATAGTTAATTAATCATTTATAACCTTCTTTCCCTCAGAGGTCTGCTGTGATATTTTTCGTGTTTCGTTGTCACTGCTCCGTGACAAAGGATTTGAGCAGCATTCTATTATTGGCGTTGATCCCGCAGATGGCTGGGATGGAGTCGGGCTACGCCTGTTTCTGCGGCAACGAGCTGGACCTGCGCGACCACGGCGACGCGCCCGGCATGGAGTGCAACCACGTGTGCTTCGGAGACCACACCCAGCCCTGCGGCGGCGACGGCTGGATCATCATCTTCGACAGTGAGGGTCCAACTCTGCCTCTAGACTCTGATGGAGCCTTCAAGCCCATCACCAGCAGCTCACATAAGGAAATAGGCAAAAATAATAAAGCAACGGAATAAATAATATTAAATAGAAAAATGAGGGGAAAAAAGAAAAGGAAAAACTTCAAAATATAACTAATAAAAAAATATAATAAATACACATAATATTTAAATAGTATTTAATAATAAAAAAATGAAAACTATGAAAACCTGCGAAAATGTATAAAAAATGTATAACAATTATGATGTTTTGGGCATCTCCAAAATCGGAAAAGCCTCTTCGGTATCGGAAATACCGGAAAAAAAAAATCTGGAGTAACATCAATGGATGGAGTCGGGATCCATCCATTCACTCTAAAGTGATTTTTGAATCCGTTGAGCCACACGTCCCCAGGATTAGGAGGATGATGTTTGGTGTTTGTGACCTGCAGCCCGAGTGGGAGCCTGCGGGGGGAACTACACGTCCCCGTCGGATGTCATCTACTCGCCGGACTTCCCAGACACCTACGGCCCCGGCCGCGTGTGCTACTGGACCATCCAGGTGCCCGGCTCCGCCGCCATCCTCTTCAACTTCACCTTCTTCCACATCTCCGACCAGACTGACATGGTGGAGCTCCTGGATGGGTACACCAACCAGGTGGTGGCGCGCTTCGATGGGCGGGCCCCTCCCAGGGGGCTGGTCAACGTCACGGGAGACTTTGTCATCCTGTACTTCTACTCGGACCGGACCAACCAGGGGCAGGGCTTCGCCTTGCTGTACCGAGGTGAGGACCGCCGCTGGAAGTGGTGTCGGACGGGCGTGCATTAGTTTCTGCTGAATTAACTAGGAGTTTGGGGTAAAACCTGGTCCCTCCAGGATGTTGCAGAGGTTGTTTTTTTTATTTTTTTATCGTTGCCACCAAAGATGTTGCTAATGGTTTGGAAACTGGAAATAATAACATCTGGAAACTGATTTTGCTATCCTTCCAGTAATAAGTCTGCGGAGGTTAAATCAGCCAAATCAAATTGACACAGCGAGCACAAAGTCAAAGATCTGGCTCTTTCTCCTCGATCACTTGGAGATGTTTATAAACATCGTGGCCCCTCCCACTCTGCCCCATAGCGACCATATTTGGTCGAGTGACAGGAAGTTGCCGTGGAGGCATTTGGTTTAATCAAAAATTAAAGGGCATGTTGTTGAAATAGGTTTTTGCTGTAGATACTGTAGCTTGCAGTAGTGGAAAAATACCCCAAATATTTCCATATTTTTGGGTAACGCATAAGAGGCTCTGCATTGCGTCAGACGCATCTTTCACTCTGACATAAGAAAACATTTGCTGTAAACGTAGCCCCGGGTGTTGGCCTCTTTCAGCCGAAGCAGGTGGGGGTGGGGCAGCGTCACCTCTGGAGGAGGGTGTGGTTCTATGGGTCACGCCTGTGCTTGTTCAGTAGCGACGCCGAAGGAAAGTATCGCGATTAGGGTAGCGGGGGGGTCCTCATGATAAACCCATCCACCCACCAACCCGCAAACACATAAAAAGTCGGCCATGCGGGAAAACCGCAGACCTGGCAACTCTGAACTGGGCTCCAGTCACTGCTGGGTGTGACAAGCTTTACGACAAGTTTTCCTCCTATTTTATTTACGACATGAATCAAAAAACTCAAATAAAGTAGAGATAAATCCAAAAAAAATACCGAAGTACACACAGTAACAAAGTATTTTTACTCCGTTAATTTACACCACGGGAAGTTCGAGATTTTTCTCTCTTTATTTCGATCTGTTGGTACCTTTTTCTTGCCGGTTCATGACACAAACGCTGTATCAGGTGACGAGAAACCAGAGTCGGGCCGAGGTCCCGCCCCATGAGCGCACGTGTGACACTGTTGTCTCCGGACCTCCGAAGCCGCCGGGCAGCCCCCCCACCCCCCCGGCGAAGCCACATTTGCATGGCAGTTTCTTATGCCGTCGATCGCTGCGCTTTGCATAGAACCCGACTCCCAGCTCGCTGCGCAGACGAGCGCCCCCCACCCCGGCCCGGGCAGACATCACTGCGCTCGGGGCCTTTTCTCTTTTCATTTGTGAGGCAATGTCTCAACGCCGCCGGGCGATGGGGCACATTTAAATGTTTGCGGTTTAAATGTCGTTAAACTGCCACAGCTACGCAGCGTCTATTTTACCCTAACCCGAATATATTTAATGCCTCTGTGCCCCAATTCGGGTTTGGTTTGTTTGTACGCGCTATCCTGGTGAGAAATATTGTGAAACTGTGGAAATGGGATCAGTTGAAGCTTCTTCTGCTTCGGTGCACACTGAAACGATGGACTTTTACACAACACACACACACACATATATTTTTATATATAGTCAGTTGTATAGTACATGATATATTATATGTAAAGTGCTTTCATTTGTTGCATATTTTAACAATATATTTTATGATTTATACCTCTTTAAAAAGAGTCCCAGGCATGCCAGGAGGAGTCTAATAACACATGAGATTGACAACTCGGCGTGTTATCAGAAGGCTTCTGCAAAGCCCGTCCAGGAATTTCAATCGACTTTGAAATTCATACACAGTCCTCACATCACTTTATTTATATTTATATTTATGTTAATCTCACACACAAGCCTTTCCCGGCCTCACAGCGACTGTTGAGTATTTTGGCACTCCATAGTACACTCAGTACACATGCTGGAGTACGACGACAGAGCTGTGAGAAGTCATTCATCGTATTTCGGGATCGCACTGTATCTGACATTAAGGACGGGGGGGGGGCTCGTCGCACCTGGGGGCAATTTATTCCCCGGTCCTCCTCCTCCTCCTCTCACTCCTACTCTCCCCCCACTTGTAATTCCGTGCCATTTCTCTCACCCCGCCGTGTTTCTGCGACAACAACATCGTCAGGCCAGAGTGTGACCTCGCGGCGGAGGAATCTCTCCCCCCCGCCTCACATTTCTGGCACCCCGCGGGACGGCCGCCTTGCCAACAAACGGGATTGGCAATCCGCAATCTGAGACATCTCATTTGGAAAGGTCAGCTCGTGAACATATACGGCATAGGTCCTTTTTTTTTTTCCTCTACTTTGACTCAGAAACCAAAAAGGAGGGAAGATGGAGGAATGAGAAGGAGCTGTCAGCGGAGTGTAAAGGGCAAAGAGGTTGACAGAGAGTCAGACAGGCTTTTCTGTTCGGCTCTTCCGTCACATTCGCTTAAAAACAAGCCGTTGGAGTTAAATCCAGTCCAAAGTAACACAGTTTCAGGACTGGAGCTGAAGTGAAGCTTTAATACTTTTATTTTCCATTTTTTTATTTTTTTACCTGTGCTGTCAACATGCTGGGCATTCTTTAATCATCAAGAACTGCTGCAATAACTCTGTCCTGTGGACGACCTGTTGGACGAGCAGAGCACAGTTTGTTTCACAGAACCACCACCAATCCCCCTCTTTGGAAAACCATCTTACCATGTTTTGGTCTTTAAACAACTAATCATTATTACTACTCCAAGAGGGTGGAATCACCACAGGTGAGACAGATAGACATAGACCAAACAACAACATGTACATGGAAAAACATAAACATAGAACTAAACAACAACATGTACATGGAAAAACATAAACATAGAACCAAACAACAACATGTACATGGAAAAACATAAACACAAAACCAAACAACAACATGTACATGGAAAAACATAAACATAGAAACAAACAACATCTACATGGAAAAACATAAACATAGAACTAAACAACAACATCTACATGGAAAAACATAAACATAGAACCAAACAACAACATCTACATGGAAAAACATAAACATAGAACCAAACAACATCTACATAGAAAAACATAAACATAGAAACATCAGACGGCAACATGTATCAATATAAGTCCAGTTCTTACCATGTTTTGGTTTTTAAACAACTAATCATCATTACTACTCCAGGAGGGTGGAATCACCGCGGTTGAGACAGATAAACATAGAAACAAACAACATCTACATGGAAAAACATAAACATAGAAACAAACAACTTGTACATGGAAAACCATAATAACAGAACCAAACAACATGTACATGTAAAAACATAATAATAGAACCAAACAACATGTACATGGAAAAACATAAACATAGAGATAAACAACATCTACATGGAAAAACATAAACATAGAAACAAACAACACTTACCTGGAAAAACATAAACATAGAACCAAACAATTGTACATGGAAAACCATAATAACAGAACCAAACAACATGTACATGGAAAAACATAATAATAGAACCAAACAACATGTACATGGAAAAACATAATAATAGAACCAAACAACATGCACATGGAAAACCATAATAACAGAACCAAACAACATGTACATGGAAAAACATAATAATAGAACCAAACAACATGTACATGGAAAAACATAAACATAGACGCAAACAACAACATGTACATGGAAAAACATAAACCTGGAAACATCAGACGGCGACATGTATCGATATAAGTCCAGGAAAACTGGAACAGCAATTGGTCACGTGGCCTCCTCCTGTGATTGTTATGGCAGTAAATGAGGGAGGGAAGGAGAGGAATTGCAATCAGCAGAGTGCTGGGTGAGCTTTCACACTTTTAACATCCTGAATAACGATAGAGTAGGTGCAGAGGAGTAGAGGTAGAGGTCGTAGTTCCAAGTCCCGAGTTCTGCTGTTGAGTGAAAACTGATGACGTCCCTCATTGGCTGCCGTAGCTCAGCTGTGTCCCAAATCGTGTACCAGCATGCTGTTCAGCACGCCATATCAGTGTTTATTATATGTTCCAAGCCATAATATGCTCAAACAGTATGCAACAGTATTCTCGACACTGGATCAATTTGAAAGATTCCAATGATAGAAAAATAGATTTTAGGCAAAAAAAAAAAACCACCCGAGTTTTATCTTATCTTAACACATGTTGATAACGCACACGTTCCTGACAACAGACAGATCGTGGAACGTTAATCAATCAAAATCAATCAATCAACATCAGCCGTGTGATGAAGGTGCGTCTCTGGTCTTTGCGCAGCACTGAGAGGCCCGGACACCAAATCCCCTGAGGAGGAGGAGGAGGAGGAGGAGGAGAAGCGTGAGGCAGAGGAAGAGGAGGCCAGCAGCACGGCGGGGCCCCCGCTGGATGGCGGCGTCACTGAGGGCCCCAACGGTACCGCCAACGGCCGCTCGTCCCAGATCGTCTACGTGATCACGTCCAGCCCCGGCAAACCAGAGCGGAATATGCCAGGTCAGTGGGCTGGACCCAGGGAGAGCAGCGGACACAGCGCTAGTATGTCCCACACACTCACCTGCCACTACACTCACGCTACTCTACCACTACTCTACTCTACTCTTCTCTACTCTATTCTACTCTACTCTACCACTACTCTGACGGTGCTCTACTCTACCTCTACACTACCTCTGTCTCTACTCTACCTCTATCGATACTCTACTCTGACACTACTCTACTGTACCTCTACACTACCCCTATCTCTACTCTAACACTACTATACCTCTGCTCTACTGTACCTCTACTGTACCCCTCAATCTCTACTATATCTCTACTCTACCTCCACTCTAACACTACTATACCTCTGCTCTACTGTACCTCTACTGCACCCCTCAATCTCTACTATATCTCTACTTTACATCTCCCTTTTCTCTTCTCTACCTCTATTCTACCTCTACTTTACCTCTACTCCACTTCTACTCTACACCGTTTTCTACCTCTTCCCTTACTCTATGAGGGATGAGAGGATTTTAGTCGATATCTTTCCATCAATGTATATGATTTGATTGTTAAATTCATCAAAATAAAGACTTAATAAAGGTGTTAATATTTTGTTAATATTTTTCTGTTTATTTGTTTGTTGTCGTGGCGTTGATTCATCTGACTGTGTCGGAATGTTCTATCAGAGGTTTCTCGACTAAGTCTAGTCGGTACGAAGGACATTGTCTCACAAGCTGCGTTTGACGCTGCTTTATGCTTTGATTGATTGCTTGATTATCACAAACACGTGAATATAACATGAAATTACACGTGAAAATCTTTTGTTTTTACCGACTCAGTTGTGAAGTCACAGCTGGTCTGTGTGCTCAGCGCCTGCACAAAATCAGCCCCTGGTCAGGGCTTTGTCCGGTGAATGGACGTACGCTCTTCTTTTCTTGGCAAACATCACTGTTTTCTTTCCCTGGCTCTGTTCTGTTTTGTTCCAAGACCAAAGACTAACACATGTGCTCGGGTAATGCATCAGGCTCTCGTTTTTGGGAGGGCTTTTACAACCAGGTGTGATGGGGTCGTCGTTCCCTTGTTTAAACCTCTGTCTGTGTGGATTTGCTGCGTTGCCTCCCTGCGGTAACTGATGTGCTGCATGTGTTGCTGTGTTGGACAGTGTGGACCATCTACGCCCTCGCTGCCCTCCTCACTCTGACTGTCATAGCCATGGTGGCAAAGCTGCTACTGCATATCACAGTCAAGTAAGTATATATGTGACAAGAGGAGTCTGCGCTATGCACATTTTTTTCCCAAATGTATGCACCTTTCGTGTTTTGTTGAGCAACTGTTGGCACAGCAATTTCCTTACGACGACACACGCGTTAAGGTGTCATTTGTAAACACTGACAAGTTCAAATAAGACCTTTAAGAGACACTGTATAACCACCCATTCTTCTCTCTGGCTCTCTTTTGTACCTTGTTTCCTCTCCTCTTTCCTTCTTCTGCTTCTCCTTCCCAGGTCTCCCAACATCCCCACGGTGAGCGGCTCGGATGCCTGCAGCCAGAGCACGGCCTCCTCGGAGCCCTGGATCATCCTCTACAGGCCGTCCACCATCTCACTCTTCAAGAAGAAGCTCAAAAACCACCACGGGGACCTCAGCCCCCTGGTGGGCAACTAGGGGCACTCAAGCCTCTACAGCTGACACCAATATCGCCACCCACCGCTACTGTGCACCATGGCTGTCAGGTACCAGGCCCTCGGACACTAGAACTCTACAACGGCGCTTAGCTAACAAGCCAATGACTGACCGCGTGGCTAACGATGACTGACTAAGTGACTGCTACTGTGAAGGCTTGCGGGGCCATGGGGCCGGGCCCCTCCCAGGCTGCACCGGGAGCCTCCCCGAGCCCCCCGTAGAGGAAGAGGGCGAAGGCGGGGCCGCCAGTGTCTGTGGTGCGGCAGAGGAGAAGGGAGGATGGACGGGAGGACACATCTACGGCTCTGAGAACAAACACTATGACGCTTTGAAGTGCAGTCTGCTTTTCTCCTGACCGTCGTCCGTGGAACGTCCCGACACTCGCCGGCGTGGCCCGCCGAGGGCCGAGGGCCGAGCAGTGACCTCCCAAACTAAAACCCTTCAGTGTACCGCCGCTCCGCCACCGGGCGTGCAACGGCCGACTTCTCTGTCCCCAGCTGGGGAGACCCTTCAAGGTGCTCCAGAGTCAAGACGGTGCCTCGACACTATCAAGGAGAGGATCAAGCAAATGAAAACTTAACAGTCCTGAGTCACCTCGTCTAACCGTCTCACACGGATGATCAAAACTCGCTTGCAGCTAAAAATCTGACCCGTCTCACCCAACAAGAACCCGCCGGAGAACCGCAGAGGGGTCCTGCTCCTCTGATTCTCCGTACATCGAAGTGTCTGAGAGGAGGAAGTCCCAAAAGGTCACAAAGATGTCGTGTCACTGTGGGCATGAAAGTAACTGAATCTAGATCTTAACGAGAGGAGCAGGAAACCAGGTGGGGAGAAAAATGGTGCGGTACACGAGAGGGGGCTCGGCAGTTTTGTCAGAAAAGCAGCGTTTAGAGGGTCCTGGGAAGGTCCGAGGGAGTTGTCCGAGCCTGTCTGTGGGTGGGAGCCTCTCCGGTTTGATGGTGTTCAAGTGCCTTAAGGACCTTGAGGACCTCCCGTCTCTGATCCACACACTGCAGAAAGTCAATGGTAAAATTGTTTTAATAAAAATACATGAAGTGGGGAAAAGTTATGTCAAATTGTGATAGAAATGATCTTCTCGCTCTAGAAGTTACTTCTCTCAAAGTGGCGAGAATCAAAAGTTCCCTGTTGTCTTTAAAAAGTTTAAAAAAGTTCATTATTTCACTCCAAGGAAACCCCAAAAATGAACTATTTTAATTCAATATCAGAGGTGAAGACATATTTTTGACCAAAAAAAAACCCCACAAATCTTACACACACCATTCCAGGCCAGTTGATTTATCTAATAGTAATAAAAAAGGTATTTGTTTATTTTTTTAGTACTTTGTGTTTTGTTAATGTTCACTGTCAGCCACGTGAGGACTCCTTTAAACGAGCGCACTACAAATAAAGCTTCCCACGTCTAAATTAAGTCATATCTTTCCACTTCCATTCACGAGATCTGAACTGCGTTCTGCTTTATCAAAGGTGTATTCCTGAGAAAAAGCAACGGAAGTTTCGTGGCCATTTGGAAAATCTCTCAAAGCTATTTTAGGAGGGGGGGAAAATATTTTGAGACTAAACGGCCAAAAGACTGAGTTTAGACATATATTTTGTCTCTTGGAAAATTGGACTGTTTTTCAGAATGAGGTGTCGACCACTGATCAACAGCTCCTCCTGTGTGATTTATAGGAAGAAACAGAAAAAAATCAATCCCGAAAATTAAAAAAAACAATTATTTTACAGAAAGAGATCAAGTGCAGATCAAACATGAGCATAGACTGTTTTGAAACAGAGCCCTTTGTTTTGGACAAAAGGCAGGATTTAAAATCACTCGTGTCTGCCAGCCAACACCTCCGTGTTCTTACTTTCTGCTTGGTTTTCTGTGTTTGTGTTTTATGTAAATTTGAATCATCTCATATTTCCGCAAAGCGTTTGAGAGATGCGGTTTTTTTTTTCGTTTTGTTTTTACTTTCTGACCTCCACCGCGCTCCGGGCTGGGACGCTGTTTATCAGAGGGTGGAGCTACACCTCTATTCACGGGACTGGCGGACGTGCACAGAACCTTTTTGCTTGTCGTCTTGGGTTTCGGCCCAAAAGGTTGGGCGCAAACATTGCCTCAGTTCATCTCTGTGACATTTAAACTATTTGTGAAAGGTCAGAAACCACTGCTTTGCTGTTGGCATAGTAATCTGCTTTTCCCTGCCGTGGGGGCCGGGACGTTGGCTTTCAGAAATAAGATATTTTTTTAAAATTCCTATCGTTCCCCCAAGAATCCCCCGATCGCCTCCTGGAAAAGACGTCCGGGCCAAAACTGGTGATGCACTTACGATTGACTCCACCCGCCACACGAGGCGGTGCTTATTCTACTTATTCTCTTTTGGGATCCAACTTAATTCGGGCACTTCCCTCGCGGCAACCAAAGCACTTGAGTGTTTCAGAAAACGTCGAAAGGTCAAAGAGGTGTCATAAAGGTTTTGGGACTTGTTTCATCCTCATCAAATGTTCGTCGAAAAAAGTGACCTCATGCCATGTGCTGCCTCCCTGCTCGGCTGTCACTCATTTTTTTGTTGTTGCGAGGCACGAGCACATGCCCGTGGGTCTGCAGGGCTCAGAGCGGCCCATGCGGAAGGAGGGAGAGAGGGGGAGAGAGAGAGAGGGGGAGGGAGAGAGAGAGAGAGAGAGGGAGAGAGAGGGGGGGGGGGGGATTGGGGGAGGTGAGCGCAATGGGAAAAATTAATGTGTGGTCAAATCAAAGACAAGCTAACTGAATCTGACAGTTCGAATCTCGCGAGGGCAGATCTGTTTGGATAGCCTGGTGAGTTATGGCCCACGTCCCGTTTTGCGGCGCGGTCCAGTCAGTCGGAACATTCCACCTCGCCAGCGCCGGGGAGCGGCCGGCGGCCGGCGTGCACGTCACCAGGGGCCCTGTGGGAAACAACACGGAGGAGTGGACGCCTTCATGTTTCCACAGAATTGTAAATAAGGAGTAGTGAGGAAATTAAAAAAAAAAAAAAAAAGCTTAATTTATACAGTAAATTATTGTTATTTTGTATGTGAATGGGATATAAAGTATCTTTTGTATCAGTGAAGTACCTTTGTAGTTTTATTTAATGTGTCCTGGTTGCAAAATAAACACTGTTTGCATGTTTCTTAACCTTGTGTTGGGCACTGAGTCTTCAATCAATCAATAGATAGATAGACAGACAGACAGACAGACAGACAGATAGATAGATAGACAGACAGACAGACAGACAGACAGACAGACAGACAGACAGATAGACAGACAGTCTGACAGACAGACAGACAGCCAAACCGACAGACAGACGGATAAACGGATAGATGGATAGACAGACAGACAGACAGACAGATAGATAGATTGATAGATAGATACATAGACAGACAGACAGATAGATAGACAGACAGACAGACAGACAGATAGCCAAACAGACAGATGGATAAACGGATAGATGGATAGACAGACAGACAGACAGACAGACAGACAGATAAATAGATAGACAGACGGATAAATGGATAGATGGATAGACAGACAGACAGACAGGTAGATAGATTGATAGACAGACAGACAGACAGATAGCCAAACAGACAGACGGATAAACCGATAGACAGACAGACAGAAAAATAGATAGACAGATGGATAGATGGACAGACAGACAGACAGACAGACGGACAGATGGATAAACGGATAGATGGATAGATAGACAGACAGAAAAATAGATAGACAGATGGATAGATGGACAGACAGACAGACAGATAGACGGACGGACAGACAGACAGACAGACAGACAGACAGATGTATATATATATATATATATATATATATATGCGTGTGTGTGTGTAATGATATAGAGTGTATGATATTGATATGTACATATACATTATACTATACTGTTTATATTCTCTGTTATGATTCTAATTGATGTTTCTGTTGTTCTGCAGAGAATTAGTTCCTTCTGTGTGAAAAACATCCCAGAGTTGGTTTTAATCATCTTCTGATGTCTGTTCCCAAAGGAGCAATGAATCCTGACTCAGATAATGATAATGAATTAGTTGCTTGGTAATTGGATCAGCGTGGTTCTTCATTATGGGATGGTAAGGAGGGCCGTTCCTCGGTGTGAGGGAGTTCTTCTCTTTCAGGAACAACCTGATCAACACGCCTCACGAGCTCCGATGGGATTTTCACCTTCATCAATTAATCATTTCCCCATTAATACCCATCTAAATATTTGAACATGCGCGTGATACTGCAACAATCTTTGATGCATATCTCCCATAATGACGGATGATGAAATTCTTGGTGATTTTTTTTCCGTAATTCGGTAAAGCTTGTGTTTCATTAAAAACTGGACAGGCCGTGGATTCAGCACACGTCACCTGTGACGTGAAGTCTACAAACAAACGAGCAAAACACCGTGCACCGCATCCAACATCACCTTTCTATGGGCAGGGCTGGAAGTCATTATTTCAACTGGAATTAAATAGTTGAGGCTGTTTTTTGTGCGTTCCCGCTTTTTTCCGAGTATTTTTCCGAGTCTTTGATTTTGCTGATACTTAAAGTGGTAATCTGTAGGATCGTATATTTGGTACTTTATTTGGCTGCTGCCTTATTAGAAACAGCCATTCAATGTGTTTGTGTTAGGCGTGCACTCCTCTATGCGCTGTTTCCATCGTTGGTGGTGGTGGGGTCCGCCTTGCCTGGTGAGAATGCAAAGATGGATATTGCCCAACAACTGAAAGGCGGCCGTGGTGAACCGGCTGAAGCTGCGTAGCTGGTGGAGCGGAAAAAGGAGCGGAAGGATATCCTGGAGTGACCAATAGGAATGAATGGATTTCCGGTTTGTCGCTGCCGTTTGTCGTATTCAGTGTGACCCAAGACGAGGGTTTGGAAAGGAATCCCGGGACTCGTGGCAAACTCTGCCGGCACGGACACCGAACCTTTTCACGGTTAACGTGTTTTTCAGACACTTCACATGGAGGCTTTGTCCTTTCTTTTAGGGGCCGCCCGGGTTTTGGAGGAGGTTTTTCCAGGGTTTTGAGAGAAACTCAAACTGACTTTGCTCGCACATATAATTAATTCCATAGAGATCTCTAATCGTAATTAGACACAGTGTTTGCTATGTGAC
>NC_137203.1:4002531-4025485 GCF_960531495.2 Zeus faber
GTGTGTGTGCGTGCGTGCGTGCGTGCGTGCGTGCGTGCGTGCATGCATGTGTTGTAGTGAGGTGTGCTGTGTGAAAATGAAAGATTCTTCATTCATATTTGTTATATATTTGACTATTTCTCTTTTTATGTATTTGGCCATTTTAACTTTTTACCTAAAATGTTATTATATTTATTTTATTTATTAAAAGCAAAATTTGAATTCATCATACATGTAAATGCTCGGCCGGAACAAACTCTAAACCAATTTTGAGATGGAAAAAAACAGCTCCTCCGCACTCGTATTTTGTGACCATCCACCCACCGTCACCGCCTCTGTGGGTGGACGGTGCTGACCCTGCGTCCTCCCTGCGTCTCCAGGAGACATCGCCTTCCGCTTCCTGGACTACGTTCGCTCGGTGGAGGACCGGCGGCGGCGGTGGGCGGCGCGCAGCGCGCAGACGCCGTCCTGGCAGGAGGTCTCAGAGAACTACGGCGCGGACGGTGAGGCGGAGTCGCGGGGATCCAGGGCGGTGGTCTGCGACATCAACAAGGAGATGCTGAAAGTGGGCAAGAAGAAAGCCGACAGCCTGGGCATCAGCAGCGGTGAGGCCTCCCAGAGCGGAGCCAGAGAAATGTTCCGATTTGATTCATCCCAATGGAAATTACTGTTGCTCAAAAAGTAGACTTGAAAAAGGTGGAGAAAAAAAAGGTTGATTTAAAAATACATGTCATAGTATTAATAAAAACACAAAAAGAATTGTAATAAAAAGTTTGGTACATATTATTTTTACCTAAAAGATATTAATTAAATATGCAAATTTTAAAATACAATTATGATTAAATATGATAACAGTGAATTTAATTGTGCGTGCGCGTCAGGCCTGTCCTGGGTGGTGGGCGACGCGGAGGAGCTTCCCTTCGGTGACGCCCAGTTTGACGTGTACACCATCGCCTTCGGCATCCGCAACGTGACCCACATGGACCAGGTCAGGAACGAACTCTCGGGCTCATTATCCAAACGATCCCTAAATTTTTAGGGTAATTTTATTTCTCCGTCCGTCTGACAAACAAGCCTTTGCTTCCTCCAGGCGCTGCAGGAGGCTTTTCGGGTGCTGCGACCCGGCGGAAGGTTCATGTGTCTGGAGTTCAGCAAAGTGACCAACCCCGTGCTGGCGAGGTGGGAGAGAGTTCATTTATTTATTATTCATACCTTCAGGAGTTCAGAGAGCTCCACAGACTCATTTTACTGGAAAAATGATTTCCATGCATCTTAACAACAGTTCAACAACATGGAGAGAGTGAAACATATTTTGATGACGTCTTTCCAAAAATCACATGAAAAACGTGACGAGCGCCTGACGATTCAAACTCTCAGGAAAGTAAAGCGCAATTAGACCAAAGTTAGTTTGTTTCGATAACATCCACGTGAACGCCCACTTTTCCAAAAAATATTTACTATATTTTTCTGTGTCCCCAAACGTCCTCAACCGGTTATTCATTTCTGCTTAAAACTCTTCTAAAAATGCTTTGAACGGCGGACGCTGAGGACGCTGTGTCCTCTTCCCTCAGACTCTACGATGCCTACAGCTTCCAGCTCATCCCCGTGCTGGGGGAGGTGATCGCCGGGGACTGGAAGTCGTACCAGTACCTGGTGGAAAGCATCCGCAGGTTTCCCGACCAGGTGAGCAGCCGTACTGGCACCGAGCGCCGATCCGCAGTGAGACGTCTGAGAACATCTCCAAGACCAAAACCTCAACGCCCGAGCACCAGCTGGAGCGGTGGTTGAGGGTGCACTTTGAGTCATGACTCATCACACGTTATTTAAGATTTCTTCGTCCACATGGATGGTGCGGTGATGGTCCATACTGATGAAGCCATCACTGTGTGACCGGTGGCGACGGTCGTGCTTGTGAGGTCACGAGGGCCACCTGCCGCAGTCGGACACGGTGTTTCAAAATAAAAGCGCAGCATGGTAAATTTGGTGTCCAGAAAAAATAGGGAGCGAGATCTTTTGGAAGTGGCCGCATGGACGGGGAATAAAGTTTGGGGTCTGGACCCGCCCCGTTGAGGACCGCTGAGCTAGAGCGTCTCCGATATTAAAAAAGAGACGTGGTGTCAAATCACCGGCGTGCTCCGGCTCAGCCTCAGCCTCGGTTTAAAAAGTGGGAGGGATTTCTCTCGGCTTCGCCGCCCGCGACCGCCGGGACGGTTCTTCTGATCAGCCGTTTTCATCCTTCCCACAGGTCTCTATGAGTTATTCACAGCTGCGTCTCTGTCTCTTTATTTGTTCTGCTCTCGTTTCCCCCCCCTGCGTGACGCCGATCCCTCCCTCGCTGCTCCCGCTGCAGGAGGAGTTTGGGGCTTTGATCGAGGACGCCGGCTTCCTCCGCGTGCAGCACCGCAACCTCACCGGGGGCGTGGTCGCCCTGCACTCGGGCTTCAAGCTGTGAGGTGCACTTCTGCCTCCGGTCCGGGGTTCAGATCCCACACTGCTCGAGGGAAGCGGGTCTCAGCCAACACTTGTTTTTTTTGGGATATTTATTCTTCTGTGGGGGGGGTGGTACAAAGGAAAACGCTGGTGTTATTGTGAGGATCACAAAGCCAAGCCTCAAAAACATTTAAAATGTTTTTAACTCGCACTGCATCAGTGGGATCTGTGCTTGGCTGGTTATACCGCTCAAATCCTAAAAGGTATGAAATATTTCTGTAAGACATTTATAGAAAAAAAACAAAACTTTTTATGAGTGCGAGAGAAACTATTTACTGAAACCCAAAAACTGAATGCAAGCATATGTATCTGTAATATTGATGTAAAATGAAATAAAAAACATTTCCTGAAAACTGAGTCAGATGGAGTTAGATCAGGTACAAATGTAATGGGAGGAAAACACCTCAAGTCATCTCACATCAGTCATTTCAAGCATCAAATTCCAATGTGGACAAAACTAAAGTTACTTCAGAGCTCAAATGATGAGTTGGTTTGAAGAAAAGAAGAAAGAAACAGTCTTTAATCGTCACACGACACTCCACAACACATGCTTGCACACACACACACGCTTGATGGTGGCCGGTGAAATGGCTCCTCTGCTTTTGACCCATCCTGGCTTGTCCTTCCTCCGGGGGCACAGCCAGGAGCAGTGGGCAGCGTACGTGGACGCGCCCGGGGACCAGGTGATAAGAGTCCATCGCTGGTCAGACCATGATGGGTGCATGTTTTTGGTGGGGGTCCTTACTGACGTGAGGTGGAGGAAACCCCATGTGAGCACGGGGAGAACATGCAAACTCCACACAGAAAGGCTCCTGTTTGGGAGATAACCGCCGGAGCACGGTGCCAACAGCGCCCCAGGCGGGAATCGAACCTTCTTGCAGCAGTGCAATGCACTGTGCCACCGTGCCACAGGAAGTTAAGTGATTGTTGCTAAACAGAAGTGAGCTCATGGTTTCACTTGATACTAAAGTCAAAGTCAGAACGTGATTGAAAACTTGAGGGTTCAGGTATCACAAACATGAATTTGTATATGTCCATAAATCATATTTAAGCCGCACCTCAGCTTCCTTGTACGTACAGTTGATGTATGACTAATGTATCCTCAAAATCCGATCAGTGAATTAACGTTAGAAGGTCATCAGGTGATGTTACAGCGTTATAGAAGTCAACTCTGAGCTGTTTCACACTTCACACGCTTTTAAATTCACCTTCCTGGAGCCGCCTTTCAGAAGCTCCCTCTTGCGTCAAGCCCTCAACTCCCAAACCTGAAGTCCTCAGCGTCCAGCAGCTCATCTCTGAGTCACTGAGCTTGCACATCTCCTCCATCACCTCAAGAAGCAAGACTGGAACCTGCGGCTGCAGTGATGCCGCAGCGCAGCGCACCAGGTTGCCTTCACTCAGCCCTGGTCTCCGGGCGCTTCTAAACAGACCCTTGGGCCGCTGCCTGTCAAAAGCTCGCTCGGCCTTGAACCCTCAACTCCTTGAAACCCCAAAGTGCTACGACCAAGTCTTGGGAAGCTCGGTCGTCTACTGGGATGGAAAACTCAAAAGCTTGAAACTGAAACATCGCGCCACCAGGTCACCTCCACGCAGGCCGGGCACACTAGACGGCACTTTATAATGTAGGGGCGCCTACTAGGAACTTGATCTTAAATGTACTTACAGTATTAAGTAGTAGTACTCGTCATATCAAGTGCAGATCCTTAGTACAATTCATTCCTACACAATTGGTGTAAGATATACAAATATATCCTGATATAAAAAAACAAATAGTATAATGTGTTTGAGTAAACTCCACAGATTTTACATTGAGGAAGGCATTGGATCTACATCTGGGTTTGGTCCCCCCTGCTGCTCGTCCCCACGAGACTCGTTGAAGAGCTGGCATTTCGGGAAGAAAGTGAACATCTCGCTACAGTCGAAGAAGAAGAAGACGCCACAACAGGACTTACTTGAATAAAACTGTATATTTTACAGATCTTTGTACACTTTAATTACAAAACTGTATGGTACTAAAGTTTTAAAATCAGTTTTTTGGTCATAGAAGATTTAATTGTCTCGTGTGCAATTAACCATGTATATACAAAGTCTCATATTAGTGATTTTCCTCAAAATAAAAGCAACCGGATAACTCCAAAAAAGTCCATACACTCTCAACATAAGACATGGCTTAAAGATAAATATATTAGTAAATAAATATTCGGAGAACATATTTCCATTTATGAAATGTGTTGCTATACAGGTACAGAAATATACACAGATGGATTCCTAGCCTTTCTTTTTATAACATTTGTAATGGTAATGACAGAAAATAATTATATTCTTAAAAAATTAAAAAATATTAATTTTTGTACACATTTTTAATCTTCTTAAGTGCTAGAAACAATAAAAAAATTAAATAGTGACTCAAGTACCCCAAAATGTTATATCTGCAGTAGGTACATATCTCTATGCAAAAGGCAAGATTAGATTCTCACTTGATTACAGCACTGGGTTATAAATAGGGTTATTTCAGAAGGTTTGGGTACATTTCATAGAAACAGTATAAAAACAGTCTGCAGGACAAACAGCGTCGATATGGAGAGCGTGTGATGTACTGTGTGCAGCCAATCAGATGATACACTGTGGTGCGTGTAACTGCATTGTAGATAATAATAAAAATAAACGACAAACAAAATAAGTCACAGTACAATGAGGAACCCTCAATGAGTATTTTCCTGCTCCTTTTTACCTTTGGCCTTTTTTTAATTTTTTTTCAAACGCACGAGAACCTTAAGAACCGTAGATTAACCAAGAGCACTCTTCGAGGAGGAAGTCGCAATAAGTGGTGGCGAGAAACCAAAAAAAAAAAAAAAGAAACTTTTTTTTTTAAATAAAAATAAAAAACAAACTAAAAGATAAGGGCTTGTGAGAGGTAGAGCCTCTACGTCGGAAGAGAAGGAAGTGGCTACGACGGTTCACCAGCGTAAGGCTTCTGTGGATCTGGCACATTACAGGTAGGCCACGACTGGACAGAAATGTGAAGAACTGAGACCAGTGTGGAATATGTGTTCACATTTCTATGCATTTCCCAGAACACACAGCTTCACCCCCCCACCCCCACCCACCAAGAGAGAAACAATCACGTCTTTCAGTTTTGGTAAAGCTATTTCCATAAACCTTTCTATTGGAGTTGGTGGTTTGTTGAAGCTTAATAGGCAACAGTGTTCACGTACACCTACATGTACATGCAAATGACGAACATTAAGAAGAATGAGGAGAAGAAAAAAAAAAAAAGTTAAATTTTTAAATCTCAACTTGTTGCACCAAACGGAGTCTTGATTCCGGGACCGGGCCGAGTCACAGTCGCTACTGGATCATCCCGTGTCGCCCTGACGACCGAGCCGCTACGGGTCCAGTTTCCACCCCTCGGGCCCCCCCCGCGGCGCTTGCCCTCACCGGGCGGGGACCCGGCGCACGGCGCGGCGGGGGGGGGCCATCGTCTTCAGTAGAAATCCACACAATCGAAGATGAAAACATTCAGCGCTTGGCGTGCGAGGTTAGAACAAGGCAACTGAGGGTTTGATTGATTGACGTCGTACCGCAGCGTTTACAGAGTCCTCGCTCCAAAGGCTCAGAGTCAGATGGCGAGACCCCCGTCGCTTTTCGAAGTAGTGCTTCCCGCCTCGTGGAGGCCGGCGGAGCGCGGGGGCGGGAACAGGGCCCGACTCTCCTCCTCTGGAGGGAACGCGGGACCCCTGAACTGCCCCGACGCAGAGAAGAACCCCTCCCTCGCCCCCCGGGGCGGTCCTGTCCTGCCCCCCGCCTCCAGCAGGGGGCCGCCCGGGCTCTCGGCCGCCGCGCCCAGCTCGCAGTCCGTGTCCTCGGGGATGATGGGAATCCTCTGGCTGAGCTCGCAGCAGCCCTGTCCGGAGCAGGGGTCCGGGTCCGGGTGCGCGTACTGCACGTTGACGGCGTAGTCCTCGGCGTAGCGCCCGGTGCGGTGCACCTTCACCTCCTTGTAGAAGCAGCACGGCACCTCGTAGCCCAGCTGCTCCGCCGGGGCCCGCAGGTGCTCGGGGGAAAAGTAGTTCTTGGGGACGGCGCTGGGGAAGTCCGCCCCCCTGTGGCAGTGCGCTCGCTCCGAGTCCTGCGCTTTGCCCTCCACACCGGGGGGCGGCACCTCGAAGCAGCAGCTACAGGCTGCCGCCGCCCCCACCTCCCCCGACTCCTCCTGCCCCGCCTTCCCCCTGTCCGCTGCGGTGGCTTCCGTCGCCACGGCTGAGGTAGTGCCGCCGCCGGGCTCGGGGCCGCAGCCGGAGAGCCGCTCCCCCGAGCCGCCGCCCGCCAGCCCCGGGGGCGGCTGCGGGCAGTCCGGCCCCGAGGGAGCGGGGGTGAGAGAGTCTTCCCCCGCCTCCCCCGCCGAGCCCCGGCACGGGCTCTTGCTGCGGTAAACGTACGGGTCGTAGTCGCTGCTGAGCGAGCTTCGGAAGGTGGAGCAGCTGCCGTACACGCCCTGGTTGCTGACCTCGGTGCAGTCCAACATGGAGTCGCTGGAGGAGCAGTGGCAGGGGCCCGAGCTGCTGCTGCTGCTGTCGCTGCCCGGCCCGTCGGCGAGGTACCCGCTGCACACCGAGCGGTGGCCGTGGTAACAGCCCAGCGCCGAGCCACCGCCGTCCACCAGCCGCGAGCCGGAGGCGGGGGCCATGTGCACCACCGTGGGGTAGAGCAGCCCCTGCTGAAAGGCCCTGCTATGGTGGCCCTTGTGGGGGGCCGCCCCCCCGCCGAGTGGCCCCCCCAGCGCCGGCCCCTGCGCCCCCTCTGGCGGCTGGGGGAAGGTCAGGCCCTGGAAGTAGTAGTGCTGGTACATGGTCTCGTACTGCGAGAAGCACGGCGTCCGCGAGAAGCTGCGGCCATGGAACTTGGGTCGCTTGAAGGCGGCGTGGTGCGCAGGGGGGTAGGCGGGGGGCCCGCGGTGCTCTAGGGCACAGTGGTGCGGGTTCAGCGTGTGGTCCAGGTGCAGCGTGGGGTGGTAGCCCCGCAGGAAGGCGGAGGTGGACGGGGCCGGGTACAGGCCCTGGGGGTCCGGGTGCTGGTCCACGGTCAGCACGGTGATGGGGTTCCCGTGGGGGTCCATGCTGGTGCGGGTGGGGTAGGCCGTCACCTGCCCGGCGCGGTGCACCCTGCCGGGGTAGTGCACGGGCAGCACCACCCTCTGCTGGCGGCTGTGGAGGGAGCCGGCAGGTTCCATGCACACCGGGCCCGGGGTCCCCTTCTTTTGTTCTGGCAAAAGAAGAAAAGAATAACAGAGGTGTTACCGCTACATGTTTGTTGTTTCCATGGTTCTGGATTCTGAATCTGGTCGTCATGTGCTCCCGGCGGCACCATCAGCTGTGGATGGTTTTGGCCGCATTCTTTGTATTTTGCGGTGCCTCCTGCGTTCTCACCGATGATGTTGTGTCTGCAGTGGGGACAGGTGTGATGCTGCAGGAGCCACGGGTCCACGCACTTCTTGTGGAACCTGTGAGCGCAGGGGATGACCCTCAGCTCCTGTGGTGGAGGAGGTCAAAGGTTACAGCCACGTTCCCGCCTCAACACAGCGCGAGCAGGCGCGCGGCGTTTGTTGATTTTTCTTTTTAAGGTTTTATCTCAAACTGAAATGTATTTTTTTTTTTTTTTTTTTTTAATCGTAGCTTTTTGAGTGGAATCTAAGTTTTCTTTTTCCCACTGCACAGTGTGCACATTGAGTAACGTCCAGCAGGTGGCAGCAGAGCACCAGCGAGCCTCCACTGAGCAGCAGCAGCAGCAGCTCTGCAACTTTTCAAGCGCAGCAGGGTTCTGTTAATCCCCCGAAACAAGTGAAAGATGAATAAAAATACGACGTCTCCGGCGGAACTTTGATGCTCGGCGTCGCTGCTTTTTTCCCTACGACAAAACAAACACCTCGCGCCTCGTTTGACGGCAGCTATGAAAGGAATGCCATGATGTGCCGTCGGGGGGGGGCTCTAAACCCAAGTATTTATGAATATGAATTGCCGTGTTTTCAGCGAGCGAGACCTTCTTTCAGCGCCGTCCGTCCATCGTCCCTTTCCCCTAAAATGTGACTCATCTCTGTGCCCGGCTAAAGAAACACTTTGATGCCATTCAGCCTTTCATATCACCACTTCCTCCGTGCAATCCTGGCGCCATGGTTCCTGTTCATATGGAGGAGACGCAAAAAACCCCCCCCCACAAAAACAACCGCACGCACGCACGCACAGTCATCGGGGGTCTGTGTCCCTGACGATGAGCAACGCTGATGCTGCGGAGCCTCGACAGGCCGTAGATCAGGGTCTGGGAGGCAAACCTCCGCAGCCACGGCTCCCAGGGCTGAAAGGAGACCACGGGGGGGGGGGGGGGACAGGAAGCAGGACCTCCACGCGCGCCGGGCGCCGTTATCTCTCCAGGTGCATTGAAAGGCTGCGGCTCGCCTCCGGGAAACACACCGGAAAGCGGATTTGAGGGACAGAGGTCTCCAGGCGCGTCGGGGGACTTGCAGCGCAGCTCATTGTCGCGCCCCCGCCCGAAAAAAACCCCACCCTCCATTATGTTTTAATCACACGAAACACCTCGTGAGAAGCACGCAACGCGATAAAGCCCGCGATAAAGTCCCCCCCCCCCAAACTGATCGGTGTCTTTCTAACATCCCGCCCCCCCACAGCCATTGGCGTAGCAACCACTGGAACCCCCGGCTCTCTCACCTCCCCGTCGATGTACTTCTCCAGGCAGATGGCGCAGTCCGAGGTGGAGCTGCTGCTCAGCGAGTCAGACGCGCCGCAGCTGCTCTCGCGCTGACCTTTGACCTTGGCCTTGAACTTGCGTGTCTCCATCTTCTCCAGAGCCTGGATGGCCATCCTGTTCATGGAGCTCTGTGTGGGGGGTGGGAGGGGGAGAGAGGAGGGTCAAGGAGGGAAACACGCTGGAGCTCAAACTTAGCGCTATACCCCATTTCTGCCAACAGGGGGCGGTGAGGAGGGAGATCCAGCCAAGACGCAGGACTGTCTCAGGTGAAGTTCAAGTCTGTCATCGAGCTGCCCCCCTGAACCCGTCAGGCCACTGAGGCTCTCAGGTGGAGCGGGCCGTTTTTTTTTTTCCCCTGTCACCGCGTGCAGGACGATAACAGGATAGAAACGACAGAAGCGACTCCACGGGGGAAACGTTTCAATGTGTAATTATAAACAAGAGGAATCAAAAGTATATTTTTATGTTTGTGAATGGAACCTGCCGCTCCGTGCGGCCCATCTCCGCGCCCCGTTCCTCCAAACAAAACAACTGACAGTGTTGGGGCGGGCCACGAATTAGGGGTGTCGGTATCGTTAACATTCCAACGGTACTACTACTCTTACCGATACTGCTTATCGATCCGGTACTCTTAACGGTTCTTTTGTTTTTTATTGGTTAAGAGAAAAACTAAAACAAATGAAGAGCAGAATTAACGTTGATTTATTTTCTGCACGTAACGCATGGAGAGGGTGCGATCGGGGGGAGTCCCAGAGAAAGTGTCCCCGTTACGCACGGTGTCCTTCCATAAGGAGACGTCAAATATAACCTTTAATCATTAATATAACAGAAACACCGTTCTGGCGGCGGATCACCGGCGCTAGAGGGAGACAGGTGCCAAAATGCGCTTGTGATTGTGGAATTTGACGATTTTGCAAAAAAGGGTTGTGATTAATTAATTGATTTAAAGGTGCAGTGTGTAGAAGTTAGTGTCCTCTAGGTTGCCGGTCACAACGGAGGGAACGCCCCTCCCCACGGCGGTGCAACATGGCCGCCCCCATGGAAGAGACGGCGGACGTGAAACTTGCGGAAAAAAAACGCGAAAGGCCCTCTCCGAAGCCGGGGTTTGGTTTGTCCCTTCTGGGCTACGGTAGAAGGAAACAAAACAAACCATAAAAGTCCACTATGCAAAGTTTTGTTTGGGAAATTCCACACACTGCACCTTTAAATATTATGTTGAAATCAATTCACCGTTTACCATAGAGAGTAAACAGGATGTTGCTAAACAGGAAGTTGGTTGGTGTCATTTGCCTGAGAATCCTTTCTGTTTTTCCCCCAATTAACATCAAAGTAATTTCATGATGACTCACACACACACAGGCACACACACACAGGCACACACACACACACACACACACACACACACACACACACACACACACACACACACACACACACACACACACACACACACACACACACACACACACACACACTCCTGCTTTGTCACAACACTTGGTGCCAACTTGTCGTTCATTAAACTGATCCTCTCGCTGAACGACGCTTTGTGTCGACAAGATGAGTCAGTCTGCAGCACCGTGACGCCTTCCCCTGACAAGCTCAGGCCACTGGAACCACTGTGTGTGTGTGTGTGTGTGTGTGTGTGTGTGTGTGTGTGTGTGTGTGTGTGTGTGTGTGTGTGTGTGTGTGTGTGTGTAGGAAGCAGGTAGTGTACATGTGTGTAGTTATATTTGATGGATGTGTTTCGTGTGTTTCAAGCATGTACCTGCTTAGTCTTTTTGTGCCAAAGTAGAAGCACGAAAATTATCCTGACCCTTTACTGTAAGTGTGTGTGTGTATGTATGTGTGTGTGAGAGAGAGTGTGTGTGTGTGTGTGCTTGTGTGTGAGTGAGTGTGAGAGTGTGTGTGAGAGTGCGTGTGTGCGTGTGTATGTATGTGAGAGTGTGTGTGTGTGTGTGCGAGTGTGTGTGTGTGTGAGAGTGTGTGTGTGTGTGTGTGTGTGCGAGTGTGTGTGTGTGTGTGTGTGTGTGTGTGTGTGTGTGTGTGTGAGTGTGTGTGTGTGTGCGTGTGTACCTGGCTCCTCCTCTGCTTCAGTTTGATCTTGATGAGCAGAATGAGGCAGACGAGAGACACCACCACGAAGAAGGCCAGAAAGATTCCCATGTCGAAGTATTCAGTAGGCTGCTGTGGAGGAACAGACACCAGCGTCAGACTGGAGCCGGGCGTGGCTCAAGGTCGGCGAAAAGTCACAACCTTCTCAATCAGTCAAGAGAACTGTGAGGAAAAAAACCGGACACACGACTGAAAAGTGACCCGGACGAGTCCGAGCTGAATATTCTGAGCGGAAATTACATTTGGTTTCAACTAATAATGTCGTCTCGGAGAGAAATGAATAAATGTATTATTATTATAATTATTATTATTATTTTTATCATTATTTCTGCTCTTTATCAGATCTGTGTTCATCCAGGTGCTGAGATCCAGGTTTGTCTTTCTGTTTCAACAAGGGAGAGCCGCCGCCGCCGGAATAACAAAAACATTTCACCAAAAGTGAATGAAGACGAGAGAGAAGAAGGAGAGACGGAGCAGAGGGGGAAAAACAACGTCACCGTCCTTCAACAACCAACAAAAAGACTCTTTCAGCGGAGGTCCTCAACCGCTGGTTCGTGGCCCGGCACCGGTCCGCGGGACATCGTCCGAGACCAGGGTTTGAGCCAGTTTGGTTGAAGACACTCTTTGTTGGCGTTGCATGTCTTTTTCTGTTTGTTGTTGTTTAATCATATTCTTTCAAACCTTTGGTTGAAATAGCATGACCCCAAAAATTATAAAAAAAAAAAAAAAGGAAAAAACAATTGTTCTTAACAATATTATTTCTGAGGTTGGTGTTGAAACCTTGTGTTGACCTCTAATAAAGGACCACGCCCGCCGGTGCCTTGGGACATGAAGGTTGGGAACCCAAGTTGCACAGGGAACGTGTTGATTCAGATCTCGATCATTATCAGCGCCCAAAATAGATATATTTCAGCATTTTGAACAAGCACAAACAGCAACATTTTCCACGCGACACCGCGGGGGGGGCCTTCTCCAGACCAGCCCGCGTTTTGGCCGATTCAAGCTCACAAAAGAGAAGTTTCTCTTAACGGCTTGAACACTCGTCCCTTCACTTATCAGAATGCTCGCTGGCGTTTGCTTTCTTTGTGTCAACACAACCTGCTTCTCAAAGTGTGTCGGCCCCTTATCCCGGCTCCACAGCGAATAAACAGCTCTTTGAAAGTGCAGATATCCATCTCTTTCAAGAAGGCCGAGCCGGGCCCTTGGCCCCGGGGCAGAGGAGGAGAAAAGGGTCAGATTTCCCTCGTCTGGAGCCTCCAGACCCGACACTCCGCGTCGTGCTCTGCAAACCGAGCGACCCGGAGGCGGAGGTGCCCAAAAACGTTCACATGTGTCTGGCGAGCGTCGCTCCAGCACAACACGCACGCAGGACGGGGCCCGGACCGCGGCGGTTCCTGAAACAACGTTTGTACTGTTGTTGTTGTTTACGCACCAGTCACAAAAGTCGCGTATTGTATTTTCATCGCTTTGGTCTCCAGATCCTAAAACGTGTTTGAAATCAAACTTGGCTCGTGCTCTGCATTCCCTCATCGTGATGCGTGCGCTCTCGCCTAGAGAACGACTACATTGTTTCCCACGGTTGAATGTTCAAAGAAGGAAACAAAGATGGCGGTACGTGTTCATATTGGATCATAGCACTTTGTGACTCCGGATCAATGTACAACTGCAATACTTGTCAAATTGGCACCGAAAAAAGTGGCGATCGGAGTCGTGTGTGTGTGTGTGTGTGTGTGTGTGTGTGCGCGCGCGCGCGGTGCGTGGGGTCTCACCCTCGGTGGTCTGTGCTGGATCCGTGCACGAGCCACTTTCTGCTTGTTGACAATGTTCATCAGCTTCAGGGCGTCGTTACCCTTCACGTAGACCACCGGACGCTTCAGGGGGTCCTCCCCAACCTGGTTCAACTGGAGAGAGAGAGGGAGAGAGGGAGAGAGGGAGAGGGAGATCCCTTAATGAATGAGTTGTTTCAATAATTAGTGAGAAGTTTCTGAATATCATGAAGCCCAAAATGATTCAACTCTTTCATTTCCCCACAGGGGAAGTGAAAAGGAACCATCAGCAGGACGACGACGCCCCCGCCCCCCTGGGAGGAAGCAGTAGGTTCTGGTTTCGGAGCCGGTTCGATGGCTCCTTCCTCCACCCTAACCCTCCCCAGCCGCCGATGCTGCAATCTGTCGTTTCCAAAGAGCCCAAAAAGGAAGCAGCGGAGATGTTGACATGGGCTGCCTCCTCCGCCCCCGCCGCCTCCACTCAAACACCTTCTAGAGGTGTCACCACTTTCCATCCCATAGGTCTGTTCTCCTCCACGACAGACATCTATGAGTCTATGAGCCAAAAAGCGGGGGAAAAATGTTTGAAGGCTTTTAGTTTTGGGAGATTCTCCAACTGATACCAGACAGCAATTAAAACATTAGAAGTATGTAAGGTGGATTTGGTTCTCACGCAGATGTATGAGCTAATCTACCGCCTCCTCAGAGTTCAGTCCAAAACTTGGCCTCGCTTTACATGGGAAGTGTTTTGGCGACGTGATCCTGCTTCTTGCACCGAGTTTCACTTACAAAAAACAAAAAAAAAAAGTGGAAAGAAAAAAAAAAAAAAAAAGAGGTCAAGTACATAACTTCATGAAGCTTCTTTCCTAATTTTGGCCGTGGAACCTTAATTCTGGCTCGGCCCCTCCCTCCCTCCCTCCCTCCCTCCCTCCCTGCCCCTCGGCCTTGTGGGTCGTGTCTCTGCCGATTCCCGAACTGGAAAAGCAGCTCGGGGGAATTTAACGCAGCCGCCCTGCGCTGCCTTTCATGTGGTCCGCGCGCAATCCCTTTTATCTCTCAGCTACGCGCTTTACAACCCCGCGGCGGAGAAGGAGAGGAGGGGAGGGGAAAAAGAAAAAGAAAGAAAGAAAGAAGAAGAAAAAAAAAACAGCCCTCTGCAAGTCCGGGCCTGGCGCGGGGAAGATGAATACCACAGGAGAATTCTTGCGACAAAGGCGCTTAAGAAGAGCAACTCGCGTATTAAAGCTCTCAACAGCAACGACGGAGGAGCCACAACAAGTGGAAGAAAGAGACACACACACACACACACACACACACACACACACACGGTTTCTGGGCTCCGGGGGACGAGGTTAATGGCGTGTTCGCACTCACCGCCGGCGCAATCATGAGCTCTGAGGAGCCCAGCCGTGGCCCTAGTGAGAGCCCAACCTCTCGGAAAACAAGGAGCCCAAAAAAAATTCCACAGCGGACGGACGAGCCAGGCCGTGGCGCGCGTGTACGACACGCGCCGGCCTCCCGTTGGAGCAGCCGAGGCGGGGCGGCCTCCGTCGGCCCCCGTGCCGGGCCGCTCGCACCGTCTTCCGGGGGCCTTCTCTTTTCTGTTTCTCCTGCTTACCTGGTCGATGGCGTCCGGGTTCTCCGATACGTCGAAGATGACGGCCGTCGCTCCCCTCTGCACCGCTCTCTTCGCCTGGGGAACAGAGCGACAAGGGTTTACGATGTGGATCCCAACTCCACCGCAAAGGAGGAGGAAAGAAATGAAACTTTGCAAACTGAGGCGTAGCTATGGAAATATTATCTGACAATACACGGTGAACCCTGATCCCCAGGGAAGAGATTGACACGAAGGGTTAAAGACGGCATCAAGAACAGATGTACCTGCTGTCCACGTGTCCCTGTGGAGGGGTTTCTATCTGGAATAAACGTTCTATACTGTGACTCTAGTTTCCCTCCGGGGATAATACAGCACATCACTCAAATCAATGAAGCGATGCAACTTTTGTCATAAAGGTTGGGCCTGGAAACAGAACAAGTTGGCCCCGTGGTAAAGCGGTTCTGCGAACAGCCAGGAGAGGGCCCCGGTGAGACTTACATCCCATAACGGCTTCACTTTCACACACAAATCCCACCTCTGTTTTTTTTAGGTTTTTTTTGTTTTTTACAGAGCCCCATTTACGATCCGCATCCTCAACATCATTAGGGTTAGGGTTTCACACGTCTGGAGAACGGCCACTAGAGGGAGTTATCTGTCCAAGAGTCAGGGCACGGAGCGAGGCAGCGACATGGAGGAGTAAACAAAGCCTGGCTTCCTTGGAGCACTGAGCACATGTGTCCTGTTTTCTCACCAGCGTCATGATGTCATCGCCCTCTACATCTGCAGGACATTACGCTAATAGCACGACAGCGGCCAAAACAGTTCCATCTCTGGAACGCCGCATGTCGTGCCGGGGGGACGGCCCCGCATGGTGCTCCGTCGTCGCCGGGAAACGCAACTTGAAAAAAAGAGGGGAGCTGAAACTTCGTTCCGGCGTTCGCTTAATTCTTTCTTTCTTTTAACCACCCCTACTTTCATCCCAGGGTGGAGAAAGTGTAGCAGGGAGGTCTTTTGAAGCCGTCTGCTGAAGGCGAAAGATAAAGGGAACGCTTGGATATGCAGAAAACGGAGTGTCTCCTCGCAGAATCCAAATTGGATTCCCCTCATCGGGAGAAAAATAAGAAAAATCCTTTAAACTCCGACGTTCCCCGAATAACCACGCCAACGCCGCTCCAGCCGGCGTGCCCTATTTAACGTTCTGATGTCTGCGGAGCGCGATCTAAAAAAGCGCGGCTCGGGATCCTATCCTGGTTTTATCAGGCGCCTTGGGCCCTCGCCAACGCCGCTCATAACTCGGGGGGCGGGGGTGGGGGCGAGGAGGCCGGGGGGGTGAGGATCAAAGTGACAATGTGCAGCGCCGCCACGCCGGCGGAGAGGCGGCGGAGGGCGACGGAGGGCGACGGAGACGGGCTGAGCGGAGGAGTTTCTGGGCGGAAGCACAAACCCTGCGCTGAGAGCTTTTAGCCGAAACCCCCCCCCCCCAAGAAGAAGAAGAAGAAGAAGAAGAGGAAGAAGAAGAGGAGGAGGAGCAACAAGAATGAAATGTGTGGGAGGTGAGTCTATGAAGAGGAGTTAATGATTAAAAACCATCCTCCCGCTCCCACTCCTTTCTTGTGACCTTGTCATTCAACGCTCCGTGAGGGGGAAAAACACGAGCCGGACCTCAACGCCGCAGCAACTTCACATTATTTCGGCTCCCGCTGGACGACGGGGGACGGACGGACGCACGATAAAAAAAAAAGAAAGCAGCGCGGCGGCGGCGGGCCCACGTTTGGGATCCGTAACCTCAAACCCCGCATTGACGTCTAGTCCTTGTGACATCATCACACTCATCAGTTTCCCGTAGAGGGAAAAAGACCGAGAGGAAAAGCGCGTAACGTCCCTTTAATCAGACGGTTGGTTTCAGACGCACCGAACGCTCCGCAGGCGTCACGCTGCGCCCCGGATCTCCACAGGCCAGAGACCCCCACACACGCAACACGCGGAGAAGGTTTAGTGCCCAAATAATTGTCCCCCCCGCAAGTGATATTTCCACCCCCCCTCAAAGATATCTGCAGAAGGGCCGACAGAACCAGAACCAGAACCGGAACCGGAACCGGAACCGTTCCAGCACCGGCCTCTGGTTCTGTTCCACGTCGTCGACACGCGGCGCAACTTCCTGCCGACGCCCTCCCGCTCCTTCTCCGCCTGTGTAACTTCTTGTACTTGGAAGTTGGGTGGAGGAGGTGGTGGGAGGGTGGGGTGGGGGGCGCCTTTCCCTCTCACCCAGTTCTTTCCTCGCCGCCTCACATCGCCCGCCTCTTGTCCCCATTTAATTCAGCGCGCGCCCGCCGCTTTGAAGTTCGCTCTCCCGGTTAATAATTAATAGCTCTTGGTAAGACGCTCTGAGAAGAAAGGGATCTCCAGCCGGGCAGGCCCACGCGGCAGTGCAGGGACATGCCTGACGACAACAAAAAATGCACCCACAGGCAAACTGCCTGTCTTCAGGAAAAAAACAAAACAAAAAAAACAAAAACGAACGCATCCCCCCCGACCGAACCCGCTGAAAAGAAGGAAAGGAGGGAAACGAGAAACTCGACAGACGCCCGCGGGAAGATAAATATCGCCGCGTCTTTTCCCCGTCCGGTCCTCCTCGTCTCTGCCCCAAACTTTCTCCCCGTCATGACTTCCTGTCAAACTTTGCTCTGCTGCTGATGTGGCCGCGAGTGAGGGCTGACTAACGGAGAACGACGTGCGGCGCTTCTCTCGGGGGATCCTCATCGGGACGCCACGGTTCTACCCGACCCGAACCCGGGTCCTTAATCTTCTTCTAATGAGAGTGTTGGCGCCCTCCTCACTCGTAACCAGCTGTGGTTGGAACGCGCACACACAAAATCAAATACCTCTATTCAGGGCTCAACGCTAACTTTTAAAAGTGATTGCCGAAACTGAAAACATATGGTTGCCATTTGAAGTCACCTTGTGTTTTGAGTGATTAAGATGCTGCATCTGCATCTTTCCATTTAAAAGTAGCTCCAGATCCAGGTCTGAGCCATGCTCCTTATCAACACTGTCTGTCTACAAAGAGAAGAACTGGTTATTCTACATGGTGACAAAGACCAAATTGAATAAATAAACTAACTAAAACCGTGGGTAACAGTGGCACATTTCCAGTATATTTTTTATATATTTTTTAATTATTCATTTTATTTTTATTATTTTGACGTCAACAATATAGTTTCAGTAAGATTTTGTTTTATTTACGTGTAGTTTCTACAAAAATCTTTTTTCACACCTAGTAGTAGTAGTTTTAAGTTTAGTTTCACTCAAACCGGAGTGGACGGTGTCAGCATCTAACGTAACACCAGAGAGCGAGTCAACTAGTTCATCCATCATGGATGGCGTCGTAATCTCTGACGGAAAAAAAACCCCAAAATGCTTAGGTTGCCGCACCAATTTTTTTTTTTTATAATATATATATATATATATATATATATATATATATATATATATATATATATATATATATATATATATAAATAACAACTAACTCTCCCGATTGGTTTGGACGACTCACGCGAGTCACCCAAATTGACATGAAAAAAAGTGAAATTCGCAAAAAAAGGGAGTTGCCTGCATCCCTGACTGTATTGACCTGCCGTCCTGCTGTCAACAGGTGCCTGTGTGCAGCGGCGTGCACGTCAATGAACGTACAACGCACGTGCAGTGTTCTGCTCCTGGTATTTAAATATCACTAATGCAACACATTTATGAATTTTAAGGTTCATGTTTTGCTGCTCGCTGTCCCTATTTTTTTTTTTAATGTTAAAAAGTGGTTGCCAAAGGGGGCAACCAGAGGCCACGAAATGGTTGCCGATTGACTCAATCTGGTTGGCGAGGGCAACCATCACTGCGTTGCCCTGCTATTTATTGACGAATACCTCAATTTTGATTTGGCGATATTTCGTGGACGACTGTCGGTGCTTTCATGGAGATATTTACACACAAAACAAACTATTATTAATGTGGATATTATGACGATGTTTACAACATGGAACCGTATCAAAACATCGATATTGTAATAATATTTAGTCCAGTGCTACAGAGCAGCAGTACATTTGGAATTAATGAGACATTATGTCCGTATGGTTACATCTACAACATTGCAGCCAAAAATAGGATAAGATAAGACAATTTATTAATCCCCGCGGGGAATTTCAGGAAATTCAAAGAGGAACCAGTGAGTCCATAACAAATCTCCATACAACTCTCCCTGTCTTCTCTGGAGAGAATCAAACAAATACTAATATATAATAATGACGACATTGATAACGTTGAAGCTTTTAAAATATGATCCACACTCCCACGAGGAAAGGTTGGGCGAGAATAAAAGCGATTGTGCCGATCCTCCATCTGAAGCGCCGGTGGGGGGCCGTGGGCAGGTGCGGCGGCGGCTCGGAGGCCGAGGCCCAGGGAGGAGTGGGCCTGAGTAGACAGACCACAGCAGAAGGCCCCGGAGCCCGGTCTAGACGGACGGGGACGCAGAGGGAAATGAAAGCTGTGTTTAGAGGCTCGGTGTCTGGCAGCGAGCGGAGGTCGGAGGGAGGGAGGGAGGGAGGGAGGACTTTTCACTCGTCCGGAGAGTGACAGAGTGACCGTCACCCACACGGGTCTGACGTGGGAGTCACGCTGTGTGCACAGGGGTTATTCACGCGCGGTGACTGATATCTGCACGGATGCAAATAATCTGCGTGTGCCCGTGTTCACGTGCACCAACCGGAGTCAAGTTCAGAGGCTCCGCCCACTCAAACACCTGGATCACACCTGCAGCATGCGGCCCAATGAGCTTTCACCTCCCTACTTCCCTCCCTCATCGTTTAGGCTCTGTTTCTCACCCCCTCTCTCCCCCGACTCTCTCCTAAACCTCTCTCTCTCTCTTGTCACTTTCTCTCAGTCCCCCCCTCCTCCCCCCATTTTACACTCTCCCTCTCTCTCTCTCTCTCTCTCACCCACCGCTCTCTCCTGCCCCCTCCCTCCTCCTTCACTCTCTCTCTTTCCTTCCCACTCTCCTTAACCTCTCTCTCCCTCTCTCCCACTCTCTTTAACTTCCTTGTCTGTCTCTCTCCCTCTCTCTATAATTAAGGCAATTAAGTTTTCAGAAGACTCTGCTCTGCTATTATGCTGTAATTTCATGTTGCCTCCTGGCTTTAAGGTTTATTAAAAGATAAAGGCATACTTTTCTGCCATGGATTTTCTTATATGTGGTCGCCTTTTTTTCCCCTCTCTTTTACCATTCCTAGAGTGTGTGTGTGTGTGTGAACGCCAAGACATTATTTACATTCAACTAAAATTAAATCAAAGTTTTCAATGCGGCCGTGTGTCGTCTGAATGGAAGCCTGGGCATTCCACGAACGGAGCGAAAAATATGCTTAAAAATGCTTCCCTCAAAAATATCTAGATGCTTCATGTGCCCATTCCATTTAAATCCACTTTATAAATAAACTCAATAGCGTTCCTGTGAACGACAGGAGGCCAAAGCGGCCGATAAACCTAATACAAGTTGGTGGAGGCAGCACTGAATACACTATTCCTAGGATAGTTAAGATGCATATACAGAAGATTTTTTTCACAAATGGCTCTGATGAAATTTACGACCAAGTATCTTTGACATGATTCAGTGAAAGGAGCAACAAGCTCTGAGAATACACGGCGGTGGCGGACCCCGCCACCATGCAAACAGCACAGAGGAGTAATGCGAGATTCAATTACTATTTTATATATATATATATATATATATATATATATATATATATATGTATATATATATATATATTTATTTATTTATATATTTTTTTTAATAATCTCACGGATTACCACTTTAAGACACTTAAACGTTAACAGTGAAATATATTCGTTGACAATACATGACTGCTATGACAAGCTACACCTTTGAACCACGTTTAGCCTGGTGTACAACCTTTGTAGCTGTATAGACGTCTCTTCAACCTGCACATGTTCAGTGACACGCTGCAGTGATGGAAGGACAAACCATCTCCAAACGATGTAATGCCGCCCTGAAGTGGAATGTCACGTAAACATTGCAAACACATTCCTTGCACATTGAATCCCCCCCCATCGCGCAGCCCGAGTCACATTTTTCTTGCTCCGAAGCCGCATCACAGGTCATTTAGGAGCCTTACACAGCCACGCCCATGTTGCATTCTGGCATCTGCAGTGTCCGTGTTGGACCAAATGGTTTCCACGGACACCGTAAAACACCGCCCAGAAAGCATTCACAAGGGTGCAATCTCAAGTCGAACGGCTTTGTTGGACTTGAAAACGGCAGGGCCTTGGTGTGTGGTTATGAAATGTTAGCCCTCAATCGTCAAAAATAAATAAATAAATAAAAATAATAATAATGTTTCCCTTAAAAAAAACAACCCATACCCTCAAAACACATATCATTTTTCTTTCCCGAAGCCAAACTTTTTAACAGCCCCATTTCGCCGCATGATATTAATTTGGCATCAGATTTGACGATGGTACCGTTGGTACGATTTCAAAGCATTTTTTCAAAAAACAAAAACCGGCACGGAGCATGAAGCAACACGCTGGTTTGAATCCATGTCTGGCGGTCAGAGGCTGAGAGGCTCCTACATCACTTCTCCCTGAGCCGCCTTCGCATAAATAGACAGTTTACCCAGCATAAATAAACAGAGGAAAGAGTCACTTGAGGCACTAAGTGACCATCATCAATACGGAGACCGCAGATACAAGGTTTGGTTAGGAGGGAACGCTGATTTATCTTCACGTGTGTAAAAAAAAACATTTAAAAAACTTAAAACACGGCTTCTCTGAATGTGGCCTTTTCAAAATAAGGGTACAAATCCACTCAAACGTACATTGATTCATGTTGACCGAGGGCTGTGATGCCCTGGTCGGGGGGGGAGAGAGAGAGTCGTTCTTTCCAAGAAACTTTGACGCGCCGTTTGGAGGCGGCCCGGGCGGACAGACTCAAATCGAGAGCGGTAACTGGTGCGGAAACAATCCTGCGTTATTCCCAGCTTGGTCGACGCTGGGAAACGGCGCTGCAACGCGGGCGAAACGCACAGACTCGTGGGTAAGCCGCGGGCCACCCGGGCGGGGCGGGGGGAAGCCGAGCCAGAGATAGACGGAGGAGAGAGGGGCGCGGGCGGGGACGGGACGGGGCGAGCGCGGCCGGAGGACAAAGCCGAGGGCCCGCCCCAGGTAGGGGACTCTGTACATTGTGTACATCACGGCCCGGCGAGCCCGCGCAGGCCGTGGCACGCTGCCACTGTAGGTGGTGCTCCGCCATGAGAACATGAGCGGCTCTCCCATCTGCCCAGCTCCCACCGGCCGCATGGGAGAATGTGATAATGGGAGTCTGAAACCTGCCGCTTCTGGCGTCGAAGGCTTTAGGAGAGGACGCTTTCTTGGTTTGGTGTGAAAAGCTTCATTTTGGGGGAGATTTTCTTTTTTTAACGCAGTTTCTAACACGGAACACGACTGGACGTCTTCCACAGCAGGACCTCAGCGCTCGTCCCCGTTCAAGTTGTTACGATTCGTTTCTGTACACGTTGGATATTAATATGTTCTCCAGCGAACCTCCTCTTCCTCTTGTTCGCTTCCTACACCCACCCCCACCCCCACCCCACCCACCCATCTCTGCCTCAGCGCACAATGTGAGGTTGCCATTCAACCACCATTGCATAACTATAATTATACAATTGAACTGTGCCGTGGATTTGCCCAAGTGTTTGGAGCGAGTGTGTGTTTGGGGTGTGTAGCTGTGCGTGTGTGTGTGTGTGTGTGTGTGTGTGTGTGTGTGTGTGTGTGTGTGTGTGTGTGTGTGTGAGAGAGAGAGAGAGGGAGAGGGGGCACCTCGGAGGGGGTTTGCCAGTGAGCCTTGGCAAACAGCCGGTCCCATTAAAAAAGGGGGAAGAGGGAGAGAAGGGAGGGAAGGGTGATGGAGGAGGGGTGGGGGTATTCTCACTTTTCCCATCAGAGCAGCACATACGTACATACACTGCCAAATGCAGGCATGTCAGCGTGGCACACACACCCCCACTCCCTACTTCATGACCGTGGTGGAAAAAGTGTGTTAATCAACACTGAAGGCCCTCCACGCGTGCTATCACTTTGGTTACGACTTTATTTGTCTATAAGTGTATTAATAGAAAAGCATGAAAATAACTGTCTTTATATCAAGTGTAAACCGCTCGACCCTTCAAGTAAAAGACACACACACACA
>NC_137203.1:4025685-4103185 GCF_960531495.2 Zeus faber
CCACCCCCACCCCCACCCCTCACCCCCGCCCCCGCTGGAGGAATCCTCAACAGTGAAGATCAGATGATCGGGGGTGGGGGGGGGGGGGGGTGGGGTGCTGGACCCCCTCACCACACACACAACGACACAATCATCAGAGGGGAACGTAAACTTGTGCGTGATAACACACACACTTGCAGAGAGAGAAGAAAGACAGGCTTAGGTGGACGGGGGTGGATGTCTGATCCTATCGTCTAAGATTTACTTTCTTCCACGGTTCCTCTTTTGATCCGACAAAACTCCCTCCCTCCCTCACAGACGGTGACGCTGGAAACAGCGCCCAGAGTCGAACTAACACACCAACCACGGTGCAAAAACACATTTAGGAGGAGCTCTCTCTCTCTCTCTCTCTCTCTCTCTCTCTCTCTCTCTCTCTCTCTCTCTCTCTCTCTCTCTCTCTCTCTCTCTCTCTCTCTCTCTCTCTCTCTCTCTCTCTCTCTCTCTCTCTCTCTCTCTCTCTCTCTCTCTCTCTCTCTCTCTCTCTCTCCTCTCTCTCTCTCTCTCTCTCTCTCTCTCTCTCTCTCTCCTTTTCTTCCTCCTTTAAATGGGGGCCCGAGCTGTGAAGTATAATAATGGTCATTTGCTCCCCCCCCCCATTGAAAGCTGGGTAATTCGGCCCCGGGATCAGCTCACTTTGAGCCACATGACACAAGGAGCTTCCCAGTGACCATGGCAACCGGCACAGTGGGATCCCGGTGCCTCCAAGCGCTGTGAAGCGGTGATTTGGGGGGGGGGGGGGGGGGAGTGTGAGTGTGTGTAGGCAACTTGGGTGAGAGAAAGAGATGTTTTTAACTGCAAGATTTAGATTTTTAAGGGTATCCTCACTTACCTGTATATACATCAAGATTTTAACAGCATTGTTTACATTTTCATTTTTGGTCATATATATATATATATATATGTTTATATTGTTTATTTTTATTCCATTTGAGATTTTTCAGCAGCAATGCTTTAAACCACCATTTTAAAGTAAAATTGATGCTTTATTTTTTGTTTTCCACTTCTAAAAAAAGCCTTTAGAGTTGAACTGAAGCGAGAGACGCTGACAGACGGTTGGGGGCCCTGGTCGTACACCCCACCAGGTGGAGTGGCCCGGGTAATATCAGCAAAGTTGAACCCGCGCCCGCCACCCGGTCCCCTCCCTGTGCGTCACGGCGCTCAGAGGTGCCCGGGGGGGGGGGGGGGGGGGGGGGGTGTCACAGAGGGAGTTGAAGGGTCCCCCGTTTACTTTTCTGTTTCTTTAAAGCCGGTTCCTGGTTCTGCTGGTTCTGCTATTTCCCATTTTGCGGGGTTTGAGGAGCTACAGACGTGACCTCATTTGAAGCTTTCATGGTTTATGCCTCAGCTAAAGTAGAAATTATAAATAAATAAATGAATAAATAAATAAAAACAACATTCTAACAATTCAACAGTGACAGTTAGATGAAAAATCTGTGAAATATCTTCATCGGCCCTCATGAGAAAATAACAAAGTCCCATCACTGCACTCCTCTGAATTTATACACACTCCCATGCACACACTATCAAGTTAAGCCAAGAATGATAACGCCTTTTCACTAATCTACAGAGGAGAGTTCCATGGAAACATTTTCCTTTTTTTTCCCCCCCCTCCATCCAAAACAAAACAAATGTTGATTCAGCAAGTTTAAGTGCAGATAATACAATTCTTAGAACAACATAAAACCCCCCCCCCCAAAAAAACAGGCAGACAAATGACAGCCTCCGTGCCCGGCAAACGGAATGCGTGTATTCAACAGCTACTTAACCCAAAAAAAACACAGAACCACATTTTGGGGTGCATCGACCACAACTTGAATCCCGGGGGCCCTGCCCGCCTCGCGGTGCCGAAATCTCCTGGTTCTGAAGCCGCTTCAGTGTAACACACAACTTAAAAAGCCCAGACAACCGTCGGTTCCAGTAAAGAGCTTTACAATGTGAACACTGCTTTTCTTTGGTTACGCTTTCATTCGCACTCAATTTAGATTCGCTCACAAAACGTTTTGCTCAAGACACTGCGACAAACCGCTTACGGCGGAGACGTTTGGAAGAAGTTAAGAGCGACAAAAGGCTTCATTATATGAAACACAAAAGAAACGTTTCCCGTCCAAGTCAGCGGTTCTGATATAAATGGCTCGAAATTGACAAGCAATTTGCTGTGTGCCGGTCCCAATCCATATCCAGGACCTAGAATCCTTTTTTTCGCTGAAGCGCAGGCACAGAGGAAAATGAGTCCGTCGATATCTTGCCTGCACCAGCAAAGCGGGGGAGGGGGGGGGATAAAAGCCGGAATAAGAAGCTCAAACCCGAAGCGACCACTTTTCAACCAAAGTGCAGCGATGACGCGCAGCGATCTTGCGCAACAGGCGGGGCGAGGCCGGTGCAGAAACACAGCCGTGTCCTCCGCGCTATCGACGTTCTCTGCCCCGCCAAGGTCTCGGCCGCGATAGGACGGGAAAACAAGTGAGAGAGGAGAGGAGTGAGAGTCGGCGAGTCAGGGAGTCGGCCCCAAAACCCCAACTCATGTGGCCGGACTGCAGTGCTGCATTGGACAGATAGACAGATGCCTAGACAGACAGACCGGTAACTTTAAAATAAACAAACGGAATCTGCAACACCCATCCACACAGCGCCGAGCAGATAGAGAATTACAAAACACTAATTGAACACACGGTTGTTCCAGGACGTGAGCAAGGGGGCTGGAGAAGCACAGAATGCAGCCCACAGCCCCGGACAGTGAAGCCGCATTGAAGCCGCCCCTGTGGCATCACACCATGCTGGCATGGCCGTGGCCTTCAGACGACCTCCAACACACACACCTGAGTGTGTTTGTGTCTCTGCGAGTAGGAACAGCTAACATGGCCGCAGGCTCAGCGCCAGTCGCCTTCCACATCACACTCATCTGTCTGCTGCCCTTTCTCTCTCTCTTTCATGTAGGCCTCTCTCTCTCCATCTGCCCCAGACACACACACACACAACTGCTAGTCCTAGTCTACTCGCTACGTCCCTCTTTCTTACACACACACACACACACACACACACACACACACACACACACACACACACACACACACACACACACACACACACACACACACACACACACACCTTTTCTTACACCACACACACACACCACTAGACACATGCACTGTCTTTCTACAGCTCTGGCCGAGATGCCAGACATGGTTTGAATCCAAAAGCCACTTAGCAGAAAGACAGAGCAGCTGTTTGCCGAGCGGCTGTGTCGACCGAGGGCCACAGGGCCAAAAGTGTGTACAACCCCAGAAAACAACCTGCTCCCGGAGTCGCATCGGCTGCTGCAGGCCCAGAGATAAGCAGAGCTTGAGCCGTGAAAAAGAAAAGGGACTGCAGCCAGATGCCAGATGTGTTGTGTAGCATTTCACTGCCCAACAACTGCATGCCGGAGGTGATTTCACCAAATCAGAAGTTTCTATTGTTTGGAACAATCTTATATTGAACCAATCAGGTTCCGCTTGGAAAGCAGATTAATATGCGACGGAAGAACTAACAAAAAAAAACAAAACAAAAAAAAAAAAAAAAAAACATGGACACGCTATTCCTTGGTGCAGTATTTTAGCGGCTGCAGTGAAACCTGGTCTCTAATCTGGCGGACAGCGGATCCTGGTTGACGATGAACCGGTCAAGGACAAGACAATAAAATACCAGAAGCTTTTTGCTTTGCCGGCCAAGAAGCCTGTTTTACACAAGCCACGGCACTGTATACAGTGGGGGAAAAAAAATTAACAATAATAAAAAATCAAAATATTAGGACCCAAAATCCCCCTCCCCTCCATCATTAACCTCCTTAAGTTGCAGCGACGCCACACCACGTCCCGACCCCCGCCTCCACCCCTGGTCGGCGCCCCCGACCGCCGGCCGGGCCCGGCAGCTCCCCCTGTGGTCGTCTAACCCCGGTTCCTTCCTCTGCTCGCCCACCGCCCCTTCAGTTGCCCATGTTAAGAGGCTGATGTCATGAGAGCCCAGAGTAGCACGGGCAGGATGAAAGGACAGGGGTTAAGCCGACATGCCCGGGCCCCATGTGGCCCGCCGGACTCGCGCAACGGCACATGAAAGGGGAGATATCACGCTGGCACGCCGACAAAGACCCCGGGCCGGCCAGGGCCACCAAAGAAAGCCAATGACATGATTTCATGTTCCAGAGAGGCTGCCAAAGACTCCAGTGTATGCCTGTGTGTGTGTGTGCGTGGGGGTGTGTGTGTGCGCATGCGTGTGTGTGTGTGTGTGTGTGTGTGTGTGTGTGTGTGTGTGTGTGTGTGTGTGTGTGTGTGCCCGTGTGTAAGGCAAACAGCAGAGTTGATGGGGGGACAGAGGGCGCAGGTTATGACAACGAACAACAGTTTATTCACTGGGAAAAAGTTGAATGGACTGTAGCAAAAATACATTCCGATGTTTGTACACCAAGGCACATGAGCAGAATTTGCAATACCCGGGTTAAAGTGAGCACAAGTAATCATATTTTGGTCAAATAACTACACCAATTGATTTGATTTTGTGATAATTAAGGTGCATTAACGGCAAGATAGAACACACCTCGCAAAGGTTTAGCAAAGAAAAGTTTTCAAAGGCCTTGTGCCATGATATCCTTTGACATAATTATAACTCAGACAAGTTGCCATCTGCAGCATTAGCAAACTCCCCAAGTCACTCTGATCTGGCAGAAGATAAAAGTAATACTTGAGCAAAGAGGGCTGGGTGAACAAAATAATTTCTACCACTATAATCACAGGGAATTTTAGGCGGTCGATATGTATCATGATATCTGCTTATGAATTCAAAATCCCAAGCCAATGAACCTACCACACGGTTCAACCTGAAACTTTGGTTCACACTGAACTGTGTGGTCACGAAAGGCAGAACAGGAAAAGACGAAGAATTATTCTACCAAACACACAAATATTTCCGGTCTCGTATTGTGTTATATTTTTGTTTATACACCTTCCTATAGTAATTCATTTAGAATTTAACCAAACTTTATTTACTAAACGACTTATAACAGGTCTTTATTTGATAAAACCACGACCCATGAACGCTCTCCCAGCCCCGGGATGGAAAGTGGTGACAGTTCAGTTCACCACCGTAGGAGCCAGTCCGCTGGTGGCGTTCCTGGTCTCGGGGAAGGAGCTTTCCATGTGGCGCACAGGAGGCAGCTTTGGTGGGGTCAGGGTCAACAGCCCTGCGGCTCTCACAGGAACCAGACAGGAAGAGGAGGAAAAAACTGTGTACATATGTGTGACACGCCGGCACGTTGGAAACGCCTGCACGTGGAGTTCAGAGGACCGCAAGATTCGCATCTCGTTTCCTCTCCTTATTTCTCTCCTTTCCCAACACTTGACGATAATCCTGTTAGGATGTGTACAGCGTCAGGTCCCTTGTACGCCGACGTACAGGACAAAAAGCTTCTTCTACCGTTTGCTATTTGGATGAAGTGGAGGGGCGGTTCTACTCCCTCACACCTCCAGAGACCTGTGTTCCAAGCTCATGGAGGGTACATGTGTATTTGCATGTTCTCCACATGTTTGCGTGAGACTCTGAATTGCCCTCAGGTGTTAACGGTGCGGGCCCCTGCAGTGGACTGAGGTCCGACTCAGGACGTCAACCTTCCTTACCGCCCTTCTCCGTATGGCACTGCCGTGCTCTCGCTGGGCAAAGCTGGTCGAGAAGATGGAAGGACGGAAAATTGCAATTGCGAAAGATTAAGTCCAAAATCCAAACATCTACCCCACACCTTCCTCAATATCCCAGCTTTCAGAGTTGATCAACTCAACAGCCAGCAGGCAGCTATCTGGGGCGGCAAATTGGACATAAGAATGCCCCTCCCTCTTCCGCTGGACAGTCTCGTTCTGTCAACACCTACCTTTGAGCTGTCTCCGCTTTCAAAATGGTCCGGCCCCCCCCTCGCCGTGGCACATTTTGAAATCTGTCGGGGAACTTTGCATGCACCCTCTCATTAGAATTAGACACTTACAAACAAGGGGGAGGCACCTGATTCATTTTATAACGTTCCCGGCATAATTAGAGGACGGAGCGCTCTATTGTTGCATCTTAACAGACTGCTGCCAGGGGCCTGAGCGCACAGCTGGGGTCCCTACATTCCCAGCCACTCCATATTTAGACCCCGAGCGGAGTAAACAGCGACTCGGAATCGTGCACGTTCGTGTTCGGATGCCGTAATTGAGCGGAATCCAAATTGACCAGACGAGACCCCCCCCCGACACGGTCGGTGGCAAAGTGGCAGCAAAGCGGAGCGGGCGCTTGGGTTCAACCAGGGGCCAGTCAGCGACGGTGGGTGCCAGTTGTGGGGTCGAGAGAAGTGGGTGAGACCGCAGAGGGTGAGGGCCAGATTAGGATAAGCGCGTGTTCGCTGGCCGGCCCGCGGGAATGGCGGTGCCTGGGCTGAGAATGGGCACGGTGGCTCCGCCGGCCGGGGGGGGGCAGGGGGGGCAGTCTGCCAGGGCAGGAACCCTGGCAGACTGCGGGGAGGGGGGGGGGGTGTCTGGCATGGCAGAAAGGATGAATGACAATGCGCAGGGTCCAGCTGTGCACGCTGCCCCTCGGGTAAAGGATGCAACAATGGGCTTTTCCTTCTACGATTACGGCCACGACCGGCTGCCGACGACACCAAACGGTGTAAGAAAACCCAGATCTTCACACATGTTCGGTTCGGTTCACTGGAGTTATATTTTATTGGATTCGTGAACATGGAGAGAGAACAGGCACCGTCGGCAACGGGTGGACGAGGGATTTGACCGGACTCCCACTGAGCTGTACATACGGTTTCATAAAGTTTCCTACGGTAACTCTCCACCACGTCAAGGACAAAAGTCCACCGCCACGAGGGCCGAGTGGTTTGGGAAACCGACGCAAGATATATGAAACGGGAATTCCACCAGAGAGACGGCTGAAACACCGGGGGAAGGCCAAAGGATCCCTCAGCTTGACCAGTGTCCATTCACCAAACAGAGATGACCATAATTCTGTGACTTTAATTGACCTCTTCCACAGGGGATGCATTTTGTTGTACATTTTCTCCTTCTGTTCTGGAATGAAAGACACACTTCTAAGAGCAGCGAAACCTAAATGTGAGACTGAATAAAATAAAAATACGCTTCTCTTCTCCCACAAAATATAAAATATGACAATTGTTCGGCCCCTGTCGTACGCTAGGGTCTTATTTCTCCAGCAGCCTCAGGAAAAATAAGTACTTTTCAAACATTGGTCACATAATCGAAACGACACCGGGGCCTTTCTCTGAGGTGATGTCACTAACAGCCACAGTTAAAGATGGGTTTGGGAGCTTGAGAAGAACATTAGGTCAGCTTTCAAGTGTGTGTGTGTGTGTGTGTGTGTGTGTGCGCGCTAGCAGGAAATATCACCAGAGAGGGAGAGAGAGGGAGAGAGAGAGAGAGAGAGAGAGAGAGTACGCCATTAACATGTCTCCACGGCACAAGGCCTCCTTAAATTATGAATGGCTGTTCTCTTTCCGTCACCGGGCATGTACACGATAAATGAGAAGATGGCCTCTGCACCCCCCGCCCCCCGTCCTCCAGGGAGTGTTGGTACATTCCATTAGGAGGAACACTTAATTAAAGCATGATAAAATACCACTCGGAAACTCCAGAGGGGTGTGAGTAATGGAGAGGAGAGGGGGTGGGGAGATACAGGAGGGGGTTTGGGTCATCCTCATTCTGTCAGCCACGGGAAATAAAATAACAACATAAATCAAGGCTACCCTATTGAAAATGGTGGATTTGACAAACCATAGTTCATGCAGGATTAAAAAAACAAAACAATATTATGTTAAGGTGTCGGCTCAGAGTTCAAATGTATAATTCCAGCCCAAGACACATTTGCGTGTATGTTTTTATTGAGAACATTATGCAGATTGTGTTGTTATACAGTTGCATGTGGGCATTGATAGAGGACGCTCTATAACAGTCTCGTTGGAAGCAGCATTTGCATTCAATAGAAGAATCTTAGACAAGGGCACTGCACTACAAGTGAAAATGAATCACCATTGTAGAATGATTGTATGAGAGATTCATCATGTACAAGTATTCAAGTAGTGTGTTGCATTGCATTGTTTGCATGGAAAACTTGTACAAAAAAAACTCCTACAAAAAAAATAAATACTGCTTGTTTCAAAGTGTTTAAGATAAGTGCAGCGTCCTGAACGTCTCAAGAACGGTCCAAGTACAAGTACCTTACAACTACTCAAGTCCAGCACTTGAGCAAAAGTTCTCAGTTACTTCCCCCCCGCTGTACTACAGGCACAAGACGGCATGACCGGAAGGTTTATTTTGAGCGTATCCTACCTTTCCCAGCACAGTGAGACAACTGGGGTCCAGCTCAGGTTGCTCAAGCTTCACCACTCCGACCCAGCCGTACTCGTACAGGTCTTCCTCATCATTGTTGTTGCAGAGTCCCAGAGGATGCATCTAGAAAGAAAGAAATACACACACAGGTCAGCAAAACACACCACCCCAGGGGACTGTGCCTTTTCCCCGGTTGGCGCCGCTCGTCACATTAACGCATTTCAATCGGCCCCGGCCGCGCCGCAGCCTCGGAGCGTGTTGGAGGAGTCACGTGCACGACACGGGCGTTCTCCGGCGTGCAGAGCCGAGCTTCGTCCCGTGCACGGGGCGCCGGGGGAACCTTCCCCACACGAGGCGCGACATGAAACGCCGCCCCACACGATGCGCCGGCGTGGAGGGTCCCGCACCGTCGGGCTTAGTGACCTGGCCTCGGGACGAAATGCCACCTCAGAAGTGAGCTAATCTTTACTGGATGGCCGCCGGTTTTTGTTTTTTTTGAGGGAGCACACAACAGCTTATAATCCACTTGTCACCTAGTTTTCATAATGAAACGTCGGAGCATAAGAGCATTAGGGGGCTCTGAAGTTCTCGCGGTGTGCGGCAAAATCTCTTCACACGGCAAAACAGCTAAACATAGGCTCGAGTATTCCAGCCTCGTTGCTTTGCGCCGTAATTGGACGTTTGAAAAGAAAGCTGCAACACGGCTTGTCCTAGAATTCAGACATTGGCGATTTTGGTAATTAAAGGGGTTTTCATATCATTGGCCAGGCCAACACACCTGCTAGCCTTATAAAAGAAACGTGTGAGTCTATATATTACTTGAATTAACTCATAATGTTGCCATCTCGGATGGGATTCAACTCCTTTGAGTATAAGTTTGAACAGGTACGAGTCTCCCTCCCCTGAAGTCTTTAAAAGCCCAGCTCCACGCCGCCGCACATGCCCAGTGTCTCTCAGAGTATCCTCGCTGATCCTCTTTCTATACTTAAGCCCTCCGAATTAGCCTAGTTTGTCCTGCTACAAAGCCTCACAGCAGCATTTGCTTGAGGATGTCTGCTGAGTAGATTAAAACTATAAGTTTGGCAGACATGACAAACACTGACTCACTCCAGACTCGAGAAAGGAGGTGGCCGCCACTATAATTAAAAACCAACAAAAGCCGTCGTCTCGGGCTCAGTGCGTGTTTTCTTGATTGTGTCAGATCTGGAGGGACCGTGTAGGAGTAGAGTTCAGGCCGTATCGACGGTTAAGGAGTGCGATCCACATTCGGAGCTTTAGAGGGCTATGAAGGACCGTTTGAAAACTACTGGCTGTGGGTGGTGCACCAGCTTGCAGTTTGCCCGAGGAAAGACTGAGAGGTGGCGATTAAGGTTTGCATTAAGGTAAGCAACCATGGCAATAGGATGTCACATCAAATGTGGACAAATTTCACAATAAGAAAGAAAACTAATGATCACAACACCAAAAGGAATCACAGCAAAAGCAACATTAAAGTGGAAATCCATAAAAAAACGTCTGTTGGCTGGATGACTGAGTCCCAGAGTTCCATTCATTGGTTACTTTAGGTGGTGGGGTTATGTTATCATTCGAGGTGCAAATGTTCATTCATATGGACAACTAGCGACCCTGCCTTATCAAATTCACCGCGGCTTCCTTTCACTACTTGCACGTGCCCAATCTTTGCAGGCTTTCCGGGAAAGGCGGACCCCGCCACCGACAATGGCTACAGCATATAGAGGAGCACAAGCATAACGCAAATACACTGAATGGCTGTTTCATTAAAAAAAACAAAAAAAACTGCCAGCTAAATTAAGTATTAAATATGGGAATTTTAACGAAATAATTTTACGGATTACCATTTTATCAGACACAGTTTGTGGTGAAACTGTATACCTCTACCATTTCATGACAACCACGTTTGCATTACAACCGCAACTAAGCTTTGAGCGTTAGAAAAGGCTGAATCCCCTCCGATCCAGGCAACAGTGTTGCCACAAGCTCCGGTGTTGGGATTAAAAGTTGGACAAACTGACCTCAGGGCCACTTATCCTATTAACCAGATGACCACCGCAACCCCATGCAATCCCAGCACTGTGGCGCCAGGTCTTCGGCCTCTCTGGACCCCGGGGGCCCCAACACCGATGACCCCAGATACCCTTCTCCTCTTCTGACGACCCCTGGCCTTTGAACCCCACTTCATCACTTTGGGAGCAGGGCCGGGTGTGCAGCAGGCCAATTGAGGAGAAGGCACCCGGTCACTCCAGCACCACAAAGCGCAGGGGTCTAGCGAGTGACCCGGGGGCTTTTTTCTTTTTTTGAAGGGGAGGGTGCTTTTCTAAGAGTATGAGGGTCAGATGCAAATGGGAAAGAGGACGGACATGTCATAAGGAAAGAATGCGGACAACGTGTGCCGTTCTAGTGTTCCCTGGCGTCCGTTCTGTCCCCCCGGGGGTTGAAATCCAATCAGGGAACTGGATTCCTCACAACATCCACCTTGCAGCTTCATCGTCCAGAGGTGTAGTGAAAATGGCAGATGCTGAACCTGAGATACTTACAGGAACTCAAGTTACATTCATTAAGACGAATGTTCCCAACTTTCCTCCAAAAGAAATCATGTGGACGAGCGCACGCTGAAGACTAACAACAAACTCACAGTTTCAGGTGTCTGACTTGTGTCCTTCAAATTGCGGCCGCGAAGACTTTTTTCGAAAGCTATTCTGACAACAAAGTTGGGAAAGCAGACAAGCCAGGTCCTTACGAGGCAAGGCTGTTCCACCTTCATGGGGGTTTTAACGCCTTTTCACAAATACGGTAGTATACAGTCACCACGTACACCAACAGTATATATGCCGCATATGACACTTTCTCTCTTCCATGTTTTTGGAATATCCTTGGTGAAGAACATGTTCAACTATCGAAAAGATGTGAGCATTATAATATGTGGAATTCAAATCGAAATTGTAATCAAATGCTTTTAGACTAATAAATGGTTCAACACGCTTCAGAAAACAACGTTGACAGAGATATTGCAATGTAATGCTGAGGCAATCTTCCACATACACCACTGTAAGTAATTCCATTCCATGTAAACAACAGCCAAAAATGAGTACATGGCAAATGATGAATCACAGGAATTGTGGGAAAACAAGGTCAAAATTGTACACGTTATGAGTCTTCAACGGGAACATGAACAATCACACCTATTGAATAGAGACATTTAGGATCATCGTCAGCCCCCCCCGCAAGAACCACCATTAGATGAATGCAACGTGTATTCTGTGACAATACAGAAATTACCCCTAAAACATCCCTAGGGCGTGAAGCAGAGAGCTCAGGATAATTGCTGGGAAGGTAAATATCAGCCTGGGGCTGGCAGGTGCACATGACACTCGTATTCGGAATGGTGATTTCAGAGCCCTCTCTCCCAATCAATCTACGGATGATTCACAAATTGAAGACAAAGACAAATGAAAGAGCATAAACCGGGCTTATCCTTCCATTTCACACCTGCGCCATCGCGGCTTGAAAAACTAAAAATGGCCAAGATTGTGTGCAACTCAGGCTGGTCAACTCAGGTAACGTTTTCAAACTATTTTAGAGATGAACTACAAGTGCTCTGTTTGGGAAACCGGGTGAGTAAGTGTGTGGGAGGCAATGTAGTGAGAGGAGGCCCCCCTTTCAGTCGCTCCCCCTTCGTTTCAAAGCGCTCTCTCTCTGGCTCAATGTGTTGAAGCAACATGGACAAGAGTCGATGTCAGAATGCACATTGCATGTTCTCCCTCTCTTACTGTCTCTGTATTGATCTCTCGCTCTCTCTCTCTCTCGGTGCATGGGTACCATGAAGAGGAGCGTTTGTTGCTGTGTTTGTGACCTCTCTCTTTCTCGTCTAACAGCTTGGAAGGCAGTGGGGAGCCCGGCCCGAGCCCCTGGGCCCAGAACACTGGGCCATTGTGCATGGGGCTCTCGCACTCCAAAGGGGACTGTTCTGCCACTGCTGTTGTTGTTGTTGTTGTTGTTTTTGTTGTTGTCGCTGTTGCGAGCCATGTTTTTATTTTAGAAGACTTGCTACTGCGCCATTATCTTCCCAACTGGAAAATATTTGCCTTAATTTACTTCGGGACTTGACGACGCTCTCTCAGGGAGTGTCGAACCAGGCAGAAGGCTTGGGGAAAAAAAAAGTACAATATGCAAAAAAAAAACGAAAAAACAAATGAAGGGATGGGGTTCCAGTGAATTGGGTCACAGCTTCCGCGGCTGTGCCCAGTACAGACAATCACAAACGTGCCGATGTGCACACACAAAACAGGACAGATTCCGTCGCTCCTTGATGGCCCCGCTGAATCCCCCCCCCAGCTCTGCTTTGCCCCGCTCCTTCATGCCAAGGGCTCCAGGGTCCAGCGTCCCGCCAGGCACCACAAGGGGGCGGTTGGAGTTCCGCGCCCAGCCTGTGCTGGCCCTAGGGGAGGCAGCCGTTCACATGGCTATCCCCTTACACAGGCGACACACTCAATGAAATCATGGCAGGGATTTGAACTCCACCTGTCACTCCAACAGCCCCCCCCCCCCCCCCCCCCCCCCCCCACCCCCAAAAGCACCTCCTTCAGAGATGAAGCTGCTGCTCTGTTGCAGCACAAGTCCTGAGAATTATAATGAAAACCCCCATCTGACACTTTTACACCCTTGGTTATTGAATGTCCCCATAAGTCCATGTTTTGCCTTTTGCTTTAGTTTGTTTGTGCAAAACAAATACGGAAAATGAAAGGATAAATAGGATAAAAGGTTTGACAAACCCTTACGTCTTTTAGTAAGGGCCCCACTTTTGTCCCCCATAGATCAAAATAAATAAAAACACTGCCTGTCAACATGTGGTATGAAAAACCAGGTCACGAGGTGGAAAAAGGACCATCGCTTTTTTCCGGAACATAACAAATAAATTCCATAAACGTGTTATTGTTTACACATACAACTTGCCAAATCTCTTTCCTACCCCACAGACCCCCACCCCCCACGCCCCATGGCCATCCCCACCCCCCTACTGTGCTTTGCGGTCTGCTCCTCCCAGAAGCAGTGACCTGATATGGGGGAGTTTGTAAAGGGATCAAAACAGGTCCCTCCTTCTGGAAACACCACAACCCCCCTCCCGCCCCCGCCACAGCGACCGCCTCTCTAAAGAAATCAAAATGCAAGTCACACCATCCGCACCATTCTTCTTCGTCTGTCTGTGGCTCAATTCACGGAGCCTTTGATCATCTGGCAACCACTTCTTCTTCTGGCCAGCCCCGCCTCTCCATCTCCCCCAACCCTCTACCTCCTCTCCTCTTTGCCTCTAAATCAATGCTGCCCCCAGTTAGAGAAAACACCCCCCTTCCACCCCCAAACTGCACACCCCCTTATAAGTGTTCAGCCGCCCACCGCCCCCCGTAATTCGGCCCTCCGCCCTGCGCAGTATGTGATACGGCCGGCCCTCGCATGAAAGAGGTTGTCCAGGATTTCTACACAGCTGTGTGTGTGTGTGTGTGTGTGTGTGTGTGTGTGTGTGTGTGTGTGTGTGTGTGTGTGTGTGTGTGTGTGTGTGTGTGTGTGTTCGTATAGCTGCTTCAGTGCTGCTTCACTGGCTTTTAATCACCATCCCCAACGCCGCTTCCAGTGGTCAACATCAAAGTGATCAGCGCATTTGTGTAATTTCCGGCTTTGCTCGACTGAGATAACGCGAGCTTCCGCCAGAGAGAAAAGTTCCACAAAAAGCCTTGAAATCTCATAAACAACTTGAAAACCGCGAGTGGATATTCTTAAAAGAAAACTCGGGGCACAAAAAAATAAAATAAAATAAAAAAAGGATCAGCGCCTCAAAGCAGCCAATATGTTTCGGCGACCTGCAATTTTTGAAAAGTGTAAAAAATAAGTATTTGTACAGCGGGGAGCTTAAGATTCTGAAAGGAATTGCAGAGTTGCACGCGTGCACAGAGTCGTTAAGTTCCTGCAACAGCAGCACGGTGCTCCTAATGTGCTTTGGGAGGACGCTCGCTGGGTATGCTGCTGTAGCAGCTCACCACATCAAAAGGAAGAGTGGGCAGATTGGAGGAAAAGCAATCCTTCGGCTGAGCTGACCTGAGTGGGACGCAGATACAGCCGCTTCCATTGCACAGTGAGTCCTCACATGTACGGAGCAGGAGCAGAGTCCTGCTGCGCCAAACGCAACACACGGCGTGGGATCGTTTAAATCCAGGAAAGCCTGATTCGCAATAAAAAAAATGAAATACCCATGTATTTTTTTTTTATAAGCGCATCGAGTGTGACCATTATTTGGTTTAGAACTGAGCTGTGCCTTTTTAAAAGACCGACAGCCACTTCATATCAGTCGAGAGAGCTGGACAAGTTTCCAGTATAAAACTCTGGAGCTCTGTCTTCATTCGGAGTTGAATACTATTGGACAGGGGAAACATCTGACTGGAACAGACCAGTCAATGAATAAATAAATGTATAAATAACTGCCGGAATATCCGATCCACATGTTCCACAGCAGCCCTTCCATACGTGCCTCTGGGGATCAGTGTTGACAGCGCCTCCTCTCGGATATAACATACAATGACACACGGATCTGGGGCCCAGGGCAACATAACAGGGCCCGGCCCGAACACAATCGGCCATTACAACGTGCGGACCCAAACCCGTACAGGTCCCGGGTTAGGCCTCAGGTGGTCGGGTTTGAGGAGAGGTGAGGACCTCTACTCTCGGGCTCAATCTGCCGCAGGGCCAACCGCCGCGTCGGATGTTCTCCGTTTGGCCGGCTTAATGATTACACCCAGACCATCGGCGGTCACAGGTTCCTTTTATGGGTTTGGGAAGAGGCGCTGGCACCTATTTCACATGTACACAAAAACTAGACAGGGGAAGAGGCTTGGCACGCCGCCCCCACCCCCACCTGTGCACCCAGCAGCGTGCACATATCTAAACCTCTGTGCACGGCCATGTGTGGAAGGGCGGTGTGTCGGAGCGGCTGCAGCGTTAGCAGCGCTGTCTCGCACCGACTGCGTCCTCCCAATGAACTCCTTCACCCTCGCCTCCATCTCCGCTCTTCAACACCGCCAGCTCCACCGCATCGGTATTGTCAATTTCCTGGAATGACACACAGGTTGTGCCAACAGAGCCAGCCTCCCCAGGTACGGCAACCACTTAGGAAACCCTGTGACCCAGCTGGGGTAAACAGGACGGGGGAGACATTTTGTATGTGAGAAACTCTGCGCTGGGCATTTGTCAGTAGACACACACAAAAAAAAAAAAAAAATGAGATACTGCCTCCGCTGTAAAGCCTGGTTTATGGGCGCGTCATCAGGTGCTGGCACCACGGACCTACGCGACATCGCGACCGGAGATCATACACCTCCTGGATTTTCTGACCAAATTAGTGCGAGAGGCGTTCCCTGGAAGACCTGCATTGGAACCGATGGGCGATCACTGTTCTGCTGTGTTTTGCTCCTGACATGTTGGCCAAAATCAATCTGCGGCGCAAGTCAGATGTGAAATTCAAAGCCTACCAACTACCACAAAACAAATTGTATCTGCAAACAGCTCAACTCAGGTTTGGTGATTTAATTTTAAATTGACAAGGTCGTTGTAAAGTTCACAGCTTACAAATAAAAGATTAAATGTTTTTATTTGTGTTCATCTGCAGCTTCTTTGGCGAGAATCTTGCAGGGAGGGAAAATAATTACACGTTGAGACTCCGTTCCACAGTTGGGTAAGAAGTCCTCTGAATGATTTCAACCCCCCTCTCCTGTCCCTGCGTGGAGCTGCTTTTCCATGCTTTTGTCAGTATAACTTCCATAAACAGCAACTTCTCCTCGGCATAAACAAGCTGCGATGGCCTGCGTGCAGCCATGTGTGCCGTTTGGCGTTTCTTTACTACTTACTACTTTGCCCGTTACTACTTCAGCCCATTTCAACCAAAACAAGCTTCAACCCACGTCCTAGGTTTTCTGCAGCCGGGCTGCGTTGACTACATCTTCAGGTAGAGACGGTGGTGCTCCCTCACAACACACATATTATAATATTATAATATATTATAATATACATAATATTAATTTGCTGTTTTCCATTTCCGAGCAGACTGGTTTGACTGACCAGCACACCTTTAACAGGGAGGTGGAGTCGATGAGTGTTGCGATTGGTTGGAGTCGCATCAGCGCACTGATGTCGTGGCACATGGTCGTCCTGGTCTCCAGTCACGAGCATCTTCCTCCAGAATCGAAACAAAGGTTAATTCCAGCGTAAAGCAGACAGGACTTTGGACGGGCTTCGTCCTGAGTGCCACTCGCTCCTGCCCACTCAGATGCCGACGCCCTGAACTGCAGGCCGACGTGCGCTTCACCCCCGCTGACCCCCAGGAGAGACACGGACACACACTTTAACCAATTAGGATCCATACAGTGCTTAATCCAACCACGCACACACACACACACACACACACACACACACACACACACACACACACACAGGAAATTAGTGCATGATTGACCTCACTCCAACATCTCACCCACACTTCCTGAGCTCTCTTAAGTCCAGTGGAGGATGAAAGAGATGGTGTGTGTGTGTGTGTGTGTGTGTGTGTGTGTGTGTCAGTTGAATTCCCTCTTATCTAAAAGTTGCATCACAATTAATAGTGTACGTGTGGAACACACACACACACACACACACACACACACACACACACACACACACACACACACACACACACACACACACACACACACACACACACACACACCAAAAGAGACTTCCTCCAACGGCTCTAATGAACCCTCAAGCAGACCAGATAGTCTTCCGGACGAAGTCAAATCGTCTTTGAACTTCATCACCACCTCCTACCCAGGACGATCCCAGGACGCGGAGTGAAATGTTATCAGCTTCAGAGTCACAAGCTCACACCTCCATGCGCGTCCACGTCGCCTGCCGTCGTCTGTTCACGCGCCGCGCCACCCAACGGAGACTGGACAAGGACTAATCGACAGCACAAGAGTAAGTCTGCACATGACAACAAAACCAAGGGTCTGACACAGAAAGGTCCCTGCAGCCTTGATGGGATGGAGTTGATCTCTCTCAAGTCGCAGAGTTAATCTTATCAGGCGCAGATTGGGAAACTCTTAATCAGAAGGTTCCTCTCCTTAGCGGGAGGTTTTACAGCGCCCTTGCTCCGAGGTCGGCCGGGGTGAGCGCTCTTCTCCCGACAAATCATTTTAGTCAGCCTCATTAGCCTCATTATTTTAGGTCCGGTTTTCTCACTTTGCACAAATCGAATTTGAATAACAGATTCATTTGGCGCCAAATCCGTTTAGGACTCATTAGCACGTCTTGAAAGTCTTTAAAGGAGATGCCGTCCAAGGTTGCGGAGCATGGTGGGGCCAGTTCAGCTTTTTGTTTTCCCACCACCGGGGGGTTATCGGGGATGCACGCGGACGGACATCATGTCTCGGTCAGTTTGTTGCGCTGAAAAAGTGTCTGTGCGGTGCCGGTCTCGACCCCGCCTGCCGGCTGATCTTACCAAGGGATTTCAAACGTTACTTGTGTACGTGCCAAATCCAAGTCAAACTCCTCACATATATTCTTATATTCACAATCAGCTTTGCCCCCGCACCCCTCGCTTACATAAATGCACAGTTGAGCGGCGTATACGGCATGCACAAAAACACACACACACACACACCACGTCCACAGGGGCGCGCATGCTCAAATCGCCCCCCCCCCTCTCCCTTTCTGCACTGGAAATAACTTCAAAGGCGCTGCTAACCTTGAGCGGAGCGATGGCAGGGTTGGGTTTCAGCGAGCAGCTGGGAGGGCCCTACAGGTGGGGCCTCCCTCTCCTCCCACGAAACTCTATCCGCCGCCGCCGCTCCTCTCCCATAATGTACACTTCCTCCCCTTTGTCTCCTCCAGCTGGGGCTTCGAGGTACAATTAGCCGAGTCGGTTTGGGCGCCATCTTTTCATTTTTGGCGGTTCTCAAAGCGACCTCTGCCGGGCGTCGTGAGAAGCATTCGACTTGGAGGCCGCCGCTGACGTTTTGTCGTACGCGACTGGGAACTGGACACGGTGACAAGAATTCATGTGAAATGGCTTGAATTTTCTAGGTCAAACTGAAATTTATAGGAATGAATGAAATGGAAAATGGGCCAACAATGTGATCTAAACAAGGCTTTAAGATTGAAATTCAATTGAAAGGTTGAAATTCGAACCACACCTTCATGTGATCTTAATGTGGCTAAATGACGTCATCAGGTACGTGTTCGTACCGCAAATTTGAGATGATCTTTTTTAATTGCCACAATCAGAAAAATTTTGATTTAAAAAACATCTCTTATAACCTTCTAGTCTTGGTCATGTCCAATTGATATGACCTCTGGTTTCATATATCATTTGGAAATCTTTTATTTTTAAGCAATATTAGCTCATTAAGCCACCTTCAACTGGGTGAAATTTCAAAGATTTTGACCCACGTTAGATGTGTTTTTACCTCATTAAGCTACTTAGAGGATACGTGAACCCTTTTAATGGTCTCCCATGGTCTCTCACAAGTCCAAGTCCCAAGACTTGAAACAGTCTCATGAAAGCTTGAAAAAAATATATATATAAAAATAAAGGAAATAAAAAGTTGAACGGCTGCAAAGCAGAGTGTGCCCCCCCCGGAGCTTCAACCGTCCTACTTTATTTTAGGAGGAGGAAGAGGAGGAGAAGAAGAAGAAGTAGAAGAAGAAAGGGGGGGGAGAAAAAAAAAAAAAGAAAGGCTCCACGCCATCTTCATAGCAACGGGCAAAGCAAACAAGCGTGTTGGTTTCAGCAGATGACACCTAATATCATGTAAATGTCCTGATATGCAGAACAAGGCCCTGGAGCTGACAGCTCCAACACTGAGCAGGCATCCAGCTTGTGACTCTATTAAGTCTGAGTGGAGCCCGTCAATGGCTCTGTGTGTGTGTGTGTGTGTGTGTGTGTGTGTGTGTGTGTGTGTGTGTGTGTGTGTGTGTGTGTGTGTGTGTGTGTGTGTGTGTGTGTGTGTGTGTGTGTGTGTGTGTGTGTGTCTCCAAAGTCTCCTTGGTGTCACTTTCAGCCCTTCAGTCTTGAAACCGCCGCGTAACGCCGACAAAGGAGAGACCGAAAAAGTTCAAGGGTCAACGCTGGACTGGATGCCACCATTTTGCAAAGGGGTGGAGAATGGAAACTACTGACCCCCCCACCCCCACTCCCACTCCCGAGGAGCGTGAGGTATCTACGCGCAGAGATAAAGCACGACATATTGTCTCGGCGCGTCGCAGCCCCAATGCAGACAATAAAATAAAGCTGGGAGAAAGGCATAAATTACTTCCTGGCTTCAAGGTGTCACAGTGAATTCATGAGCGTGGCGACAATGTGACCAGCTGAGGAAAACAAGGAGCTCATTAATTAAAGCATTGCATGCTTACGAGGAGGGCCTGTACAGTGCTCCGCAGCCGAATTTGTCACATGTGGTCAGGAGCCGCTTTCAACCCATCACACATCTCAGCTTCCGGAACCGACAATAATCACTAATTCCATGACAGAGGCCAGTACACAGGGTCGGGGGGAGCGTCGCGTCTGCTCCCTAAAACGGCTCACTCTTTTTTTTTTTTTCCGAAAACGCAAAACTCACGTTCCGGTGTCTTGGTGGCTGTTTTGAAGCGCTGAGATCACATTTTATTTAAAAGTACTTTGCGTAGCTGCTGCCGTACCTCCCGTGCGTGACGTTGGCTAAAGCAGGCTGCCAGGAGGAAGCGACGCAGCGTCCTGTTTCTAGTCCTAGTTAATGTGGATGTACCAAGAGAGCGGATTTGTGGTGAGGGAAAAAAAAAATTAAAAAAAGTCAATAAAACCCTGAAATGCACGGAAAACCTTAAATGCACGGTTTGCAACCATAGATTTTTCCAGAATAAAAAGAAAAAAAAACAAAAAACTATAGGAGATTGGATGTATTTGTTCAAGTGGTAATGGTTTGCTCTGGCAGACTGTATTAAATCACAGTGGGAAGCTGCAGCAGAGTGGTAGTTTCTCAGTGGCAGAGCGAGCGTTCAGCGAGGTTGTTGCTATGAACAGGTACAAATGATGGGGACCAACATTTTAATAAGGCCTGGGTTGAAACCATCCTTGAGGGGAAATTCCAGCCCAAGTCAGTGCATCAGTGTAAATGTTCCTTACAGTAGGTACCTACACATTGGAGCAATGCGTCAAATTGTTAAATTATTTGCTTGGCGGTGGAATTACTCTTGGAGCTGTCCTGCGTCTTGAGGCAGCGCAGCGTCAGGAGAATGTCGAAAACTAAAATAAGAAACCCTCTCGCTCCTTGTTCGAGCCCTCGCAGCATAAAACAAGAGTTTTTTTCATGATGTCACAAAATAATGAGGTAAGATTAATACTGGCAGGGGGTGTTCGTTCCTGGAGAGGCTGGCCTCTTTCAGGTCCTCCATGTGCTCCTCTATGTGTCTTTATTGCTTATCTGTGTCGGTGGATGTTCGGTACTACTACAAAAGGGACTACAAAAAAATAATAAAATTAAAAATAATAATAAATGATAATGACAATAATAATAATAACAATAATAAGAATAATAATAACAATAATAACAACCCTGTTTTCATGCCATCAAGTCGTCCAGAATTGTATTTATTGTATTTTTATAATTTGGCCACATTGCTGCATCTCAGTTTTCTTTACTGTTTTTGTACAGGCATTTTGTAATGACATTCAATATTTGAACGTATACCTCAGCATGTGTTGGTTTATTAAAATATGTCTTGTATTGGACCCAAACTGCCATAGAACCAAACTCTACATTTCGAATCGGTCCCTGGGACCGGTGATGGAACCGAATCAGGTGTCCCGCCACCTCCCGTCTCCAGTGGGCATGCGGCCGTTCGGGGTGGTGGGTGGTGGGGTGGGGATGGGGGTCAAGCTAAAAGTGGACTGAGGGGGAGGACTGCAGTCATCAACACCTAGGCTGTGAGTGGCCTTTGATGTGGCGCTGCGTCTTTGAAGGCCCCGGCCGTGGAGGAATGCCAACCCCCCCGCCCCACCCCCCGGACCCCCGCTCCCACCCCCGTCCCCTCCCAGAAAGCCCCCGGCCAGGGTTGTGGAATGTGGCTCAAGCTGCTGCCGCTTAGAGCCTGCTGGAATGGGATTAGAGCACAAGCCTGGATACACCATCCCCCCACCACCCCCCCATGCACGCACACAACCCCACCGTCCCGCGCTTTGGACGGGACAACATGAACGAGTCCCGGCCGGCTATACAAGGCGAGGCCAAAGCATTTTTTAAAAAATGTAAATAAATACACACGAATAAATCATCAACAAATGAGGAATAAAGTGGATAAATAAGGGTCTCACACTCAACGACGGCTTTGGCCCACGCATCCAAAACCTAATATGAGGAGATGTCTCAGCTGTAAATCTTTCATCGCTGGTGAATGTTTGGAATTTCAAATCGCTGATACGCACCCAATTTAGTCTTGAGTGCGGTACACTACATGCACGCCTCTTAAAGGAAAACGCTGGCATTTTTCATGCTGAACCGTACATGTCTATCACCAGGTGTCAACCCCAGTGACTCCAATCAGAATCTTTTAAATTGATCCGGTATTGAGAGAACCGCTTCACCGAGCTACAGCACATAGTGGAGCGGGTCAATCATGAGCAGGTTGTGCATTGAGCGTGAGGGCCCGATGGATCACTCGGATGAGCTCCCAATGGTTAAACAAGATGAGGTTTAGGTAAAAATATGCCGTCGTTTTCCTTTAATGAAAAGAAAAATAGAGGAAAAGTGCTGAAGACGTCAGCGTAACTTCTGCCCAACGAGGGGTTGTGTGTGAATTTTGGTTGCTGCTCACGTTTGTCAGACTCCCCTCCCTTTACACAGAATACTACATGAGAAGAACGTTCAACAGGAGCCTTTGTTGGAGAACTGCATAAATCACCGATGTCCACGGCGCACCACGTTGAGACGCGCGGCTAATGAATTTTCAGCCTGGACCTGGAAACGATTCCAGTGTGTGGTGCGGCCGCGATATCCCAATATTTGGATTGCAATATGAGAGACCGGCCACGGTAGTGCCGTGCCGAGATCAAACGCGTGCCACAAGAGCGACTGGCCTCCCCATCAAATGCCGCACATCCTCGGCCCCGTGCGATGAAGCTTTGAGATAATAGATAAGAGGCATGCGTCTCATATGGCCAAAACGACTTGCCAAATATGCATAATAGCCCGAGCATATCAAAGCTCTGACCAGCGGCAATAAATCAGTCACTGTGGATTCATGCAGACCACGTCCATCTGTGATTGCATGTTTTTGTCTGTGACTGATTGTATAGTTGTTTACATTTGGATGGATACTTACATGTGTGAGAATATATACTGTATACATATATAGATATGTGTGTGTGTGTGTGTGTGTGTCTACAAGTATGTAGTTACAGCGGGAGCTGAGCATCCTAATCCGACCACTCCTCCAAAGGGACAGAGGGGGCTTTCTGTAAAGGTCAGGTTTGTTCTGTTCTCACACACACACACACACACACACACACACACACACACACACACACACACACACACACACACACACACACACACACACACACACTTAGTGACCTTCTGCACAACAACTGCACAAACAGAGCCATCAGCTCTGCATGCCAGTGTCTGTCAGAGGACAGTTGGGCTGAGCTGACCTCGACGTGGGCTTGCAGTGGATGGACGGAGGGCGGAAAGGCTCCTCCGATTTTCGTGGGAGGAATGAAGAGGAAATTGACTGTTTGGTGAATTACGGTTAGTCTCGTTTCGCTTCATTTCTGTAGAATCCCACAAAATAGCGTCGCCAAGCGCTGGGAGACGCTGGAAATGCCAAAAATCGATCTCATTTTAAAGAAGCCACTTCTGTTTTATCCTCCTCTAGTGTTAGAAACCCCAAGGCCGAGCATTTGACACAAACACACACCTTGTTCTCTTTGGGAAGCTCACGCGCCGCACTAGGAAGTGCTCCGTGACATCACTTCCGGGTCAGACAGCGGAGGGCGTGTGTGGTTGGCCAACGTCAAGCCACGTGCAGAACGTGTTGAATGTCACCAGTTATCAGCCCTGTGAGGAACTTGCAAATAATATAAAGAAACTGATAACACTATACCAACTCTCTCTCCAACGAGGCCCCCCCCCCCCCACACACACACACTTGTTTCTGTGAATGGCTGCACGATCACCTTTCATGACGACCTGAGGAAATGAGAACGTGAATAAACAAAAGATGAGGCAGTTTCCTCCTCAAAGACTGCAGGAGTGAGGAAGCACACACACACACACACACACACACTTACGTGGAAGCACTTCAAACTGAACTGCCAATCTCTCTCCCTCCATCTCTTCTCTCATTAAACAATAGCTCGAGGGGATAAGAGGCTAAGTATGATATTACACCCACACACACATGCTACACGTATGCGGTAAGGAGGAGAGCTTTTCACAGCGGCGTGCACTAAAATGTGCACAACGCAGCGTTAAAGGATATGTGTCAATTTGGAAGTGTTTTACATACATTTCAATGTTTCCTGGTGCAGGAGGAAAAACTCTTTGCTCCAACCTACATGTCAATCCCTCCCAAATCAGTTGCTGCATTTAATTAGCCATCACTCCTGAGAACCAAGGTGCTTTAAAGTGGAAATCGATTTGATTATTTTGTTCAAGAAAATCCCATATTTGATACTTTTATTTTGAATCAAATATGGGATACACCCGCCCCCGGGCCGGCGGCGCTCAGGCGTGAACCCGAGCCTCTCCCTCTGTGATCAGGTTAGACGAGTCCCTTTATTCAAGCCCCGCACCGTAATACCGATATCCTCAAAAGATGCAGAAAAAAGGAGAGGAATTTAAAAAGCTGAGGGAGGGAGGAGGGCGGAGGAGAAGAAGGAGAAGAAGAAAAAAAAGAACTATCCAAGAGATTAACGGGCAGCACCCAGCCGAGCCAGCGTCGGGCTCAGTGGCTCGCTGAGCCCCATCCTACCCACAAGTCTCTTGTTCTGAGGCAAAGCATGTCTTTGATACTCCAATGGAAGGAATCTGGAGGCGTTACAGGTTCCTTTGTATGTGTGTGTGTGTGTGTGTGTGTGTGTGTGTGTGTGTGTGTGTGTGATGTGTGTGTATGCGTGCGTGCGTGCGTATGCAAAGGCTGGGATTTCTTTTCTCTTCTCTGCACCCCCCCCCCACACACACACACACACACACCACCCTGGACCAACCCCTAACTGACCCCCCCACCCCCCCCCCAGCTTCTTTTCCCTCCTTCTTTCGCCTTCATCTGCACTCCTCCCCCCTTCCCCCCGACGCCAAACTCTAATCAGCCCATCATGAACCTAAAAATAATAAATACTTTTTTAAGAATAGCTCTGATTTTAAGGAGCATGGCGGCACGGAGGTCGGGCGCTTCCCGTTAAGATGCCAAATGGCTGCAAAACACAAATAGCTGCAGAAAGTGACCTCTTTGTGTTTTGGGATCAAAGCCGCACTGGGGTGGTGACCAAAGAGGGAACATCACAGTGATTTTGGGGGATGGCGGGGGAGGCGGTGAAGTTTTTACTCCCCTCTGAGAATTTTTCTTAAACCCATTACATCAGCTTTTTTCTGCTTCATGGACTCCAAACCGGGCCCTTTGTGAAGGCAGAAAATGACCTAAATTGACATTCAGAGTGGTTGTGGTCGGTCGATTGTGGCGAGGCATTTTTTGGCATAAATAAAACAGGATTCCTGAGGCCTTCTCAAAAGGCCTTCAGCGGATCCAATGCGGAGCTTCCTGCGAATGCAAAGCAGTTATACCCAAGTTAAGCAAATTTAATTACGCTCAAACGCCGAAAAGTTATGTTGGCGTGGAGGAGGAGGTTGGAAAGGGTTCTCTGACTTTGACTGAACTTTCCAAGAAGAAAAAGATGATCCAATATCTTTTAAAGAAAAACTATTTCACACAGTGTTTATCATGTCATTCTGTCTTTTGGGTGACAGGGCTCGACATTAATGGTTGCCCGGTTGCCCTGGGCAACCAGATTAAGGCCACTGGCAACCCTCTTGTGTCAGTCAAGTTCAGTCAAGATATTGATGTTTGCATTGTCACATAATCTCGTGGGCGCCGCGGCGCCGCGCCACCCCCCCCCCCCCCCGCGCGCGCATACGATCACAGAATTTTGGCGTTCACCGAAAAGCAGGCGAACACAAGTGCTGCTCAGACGGCAGCGAGGCTTCAAGAGAAAGTGTGAAATGAGAAACGATGCAGTGTCGCTAAGCTCTGCCCACACGTTCTAATCAGAGCGACTCAAATCCAGCACGCACAACAAAACAAACCAACAACACAGCTGGAGCCGCGCAAAGCCATCACTACCCAACAGACGAGGAGGGAGAGAGAGAGAGAGAGGGTTAAGGAAAAGAAAAAGGAGAAAGGGAGAATTTGCACACCGTAGGATGCCAGCCACCAGCAGCACAAAAACATACAACGACGTCTCTGAAGCTTTTCCTTTGAGTCTGACCATCGCCAGGGCTGAAGAGAGTGGAGATAAGAGGAGGGAGAGGGGGGAGTCTGGTCTGAGGAGAACAGCGAGGGGTTCGGCCTCAAAAGGAGCCCGGTTGCCCGGGAGAGGAGGACCTGACACTCCAACAATGTCCACATCAAGCGTCCGGCTAGGCCCAGCGAGGTGCACGCACACGCACACGCACACACAGAATCATCTACAAAGTGGCCGTTCAGATTTTTGAACGCATTTTGAGTTACCATAACGATCCTGCCACACCTCAAACCTTGCTTCTTGAAAAAATGCACACACACACACACACACACACACACACACACACACACACACACACACACACACACACACACACACACACACACACACACACACACACACACACACACACACACACACACACACACACTAAGGGAACAAACACTGTTCTTGGACGCTGCTGTGGGAAGCAATTGTGCAACTGTGTGGCAAACAGATTGGAGGTGGTGTATGTGTGTCAGTGACTGTATGTGTGCGTGTGCGTGTGGCCGCGGGTCTGGGTGTGGGTCCGTGTCAGGTGGCCCGTCCTGTCCCCTCATCCACCGTGACACCCCACACCAGCGCCCCGAGGACACGGGGCCGCACGGTGCATTCCACCGTGGGAGGGGTTTTTAAATTCCCCAACTCTGGAGGTTTTGACTTTCAGGATTTTAGGAGATTTCACAAAGCTTCCATCCCATCCCGCCCTTCTGACGATGCACAGATTCGTGGAAACATAAGTGGAACAAAAGGCCATCCATCGCACTCTATCGAGAGAAAAAAAGAAAGAAAAAAAAAAACAAAAAAAACCCCACAATATTCCCGGAGGAAAGTCACACATTTCTACATGAAAAAAGGTCCAAAGACTCCATAAAATATCAAAAGAAAAAAAAGTGTTGAGTCCTGACTAGCAGAGCACTTCGTGGAAGGAAGCAAGGAAGAGAAAAGTAAAGTTGAATGGATGTGGAAATAAATCCAATAACATCAGGCTCCCGATGAAGGCCGATTTGTTGGGCAAGGGCCACGGCGAGTGTTCATGAAGCTGCTGGTGGATCATCTGCGTCCAGGAGCAAGGCAGCAAGGATTCATACCAACATGTGTTTAGCAGCCGCGTGAGAGAGAGAGAGAGAGAGAGAGAGATAAAGAGAGAAAGAACACGCACAGCGTATTCTGAGTCTTTTCTTCCATATTGCTTCAACACAGAGACAGAATGATAGTGTGTGAGGGGGAGAGCGAGGGGGGAAGATCAAGCAAGCAGCATGAGGGAGCGAGAGGGAGGGCGGGAGAGAGGGGGGGGGGGAGAGAGAGGGAGGTAAAGTGAATGAATGGGCCCCGGAGGGATATCCAGCCCCCTAGGAGTTAACCATCAAACCCGCTTTACACACAAGCGCTTCCTGCCATCAGCGTCGCCGCAGCACTTTGAAAAGGTAATGGCCGACTTCAGAGGAGCAGGTCATTTCACAGTCGAGAGGGCTGCTGCTTTGCTTAGCGGACCCTCCCACTCCTCCACCCCGCCCCCACCTCCACCCCCCGAGGCACGGTTTATAATTTATACAATTGAGGGGGGAAAAAGGAGAAGAGAAAAAAAAAAAAAAAAGAAGTAAGAAGAAGTCCCTCCCTCGCCCGTGGATATTTGGAGAGAGATTTATCTGCCTGAGAGTTCATGGCTCCAGTGTTATAAACCTCCGGGGATCTGCGTTATTTGATTTGTTTTTTATTAGAAACAAGGAACCACTTAACGGGCTGTAACCTCCGGGGCGTTTGGCTTCAGATCTGACGGGATCGCAGGTCGCCAACCCCATCTGCAGAGAAGGGGACAGCCGCAGCCAGCATGCCTCTGGAGATGAAAAACAAGCTGGCCAAAGCATGCAAAGTTAATTCAGATAGGATGTCGCAGTAATGCCAGCTAGAGCCTCATCTGGCAGACCAGCGCAGGCCGGGGCGCAGGAATTTGGAGATTTAGAAACTCTTGGTGGCGGAGTCCGTCTTTCCCGGCAAGAATGGACTGATTGTGCAGTCACAAATCAATACCGTAGTTTGCCTTTCAGCGGTGTCATACAGCCCTGATGTTCAGACATTGACATAACAGTGATCATTTTGCAGCAGTTAACGATGAAATAGTTAAAAGATTCTCAAAGGCCCCAGGAACAATGATGACCTACAGTTGGATTCCTCTTTGACATGGCGTTTTGATTTCATAAGCCTATTTAATGATAGACGTATCCATTTGGTGTGAATTTCCCTGTCGGTATTGGGATAAAACCTCAATATTAGCATTGTATGGCGATACCATAAAATAAAAGCTGTGTTCACATCCAAGCCTTTGTAGATTGGGTGCTGGATGGAAATAATTAATGATAGAAGAAAAAAAATAAAAATAAAATAAAATAAAAAAACATCCACACTATGAAAACAAATTCAGTTTTGTCTAAAAACAAAGGAAAAACAAATGATGGGATTTTTCAGTAGAGAGGAGTTTTTTCCTGTATACTGTACTGCAGGCGGCTTTGAGCCTTGCCCGGATGAAGCGAGCTGAGTCTCAAATTGAGATGAAAACATTAAAAACGGGCGACTGAGAACAAAGAAGTACTCCAAGTTTAGTATATTGGTCTTAAACACCAGTCGGACCGTGGCCCCGGTAGCACGGGCAAAGACTTTTTTTTTTCTTTTTCCTGGTCCGACGGCCTCGGCTCCAGCTGAGGTGACGTCACATTGATCAAGCAATCTCTTTGAATCTTCAGAGGAAACATTAGGGCTCAACTTAGGGTGAGGCAGGGCGAGGGCGAGAGGGAGGGCGGGAGGCGAGATAGAGATAGTCCTCTCTCTCTGGTCGTGTGTGGAAGGTCCATCTTCTCCCACGGCAGTTTGCCGCCTCTCCTTGTTTTGTTAATAATTATAAAAAAAAAAAAAAAAAAGAAGTGGCGGGGTAGGAAGGGCTTTCCACCGGTCATGGCCGCTCCACTCCCCAGTCTGCACTAGAAGGCTAGGTTAAGTCCAGCGAGCACGTTCTTGTGCGTTTCCATGTGGTTGGTGTGGGCCGGCGCGGAGTAGCGTGACACGGAGGGAGATGAAGAGCGATGAAGGTGGCGGTGACGACCATGGCAGCTCATTTCCTCCTGGAATAACCAGCTGTGCTTCATTGTGCGAGCGTGACATTAGGGTTTAACACCCAGAAAGGCAGAAAAGGCAGAAAGCTCTGCAACTCGCTGACTGCAGTCGACAGTCAAGGTTCAGTCATAGGAGAGTTGTTTATTGTGGGTTTACATAAGGGAATATTCCTTTTATCTTTGCACTCATCTCCCCCTGACACACACACACACACACACACACACACACACACACACACACACACACACACACACACACACACACACACACACACACACACACACACACACACACACACACACACACACACACACACACACACACACAGGTAACGCCACAGTGTCAAACACAGGGAATATATGCACCAACCCTGGAGCAGGTTGAGGTTCCAGCACCGTCTGTCTGTGTGTGTGTGTGTGTGTATGTACGCACGTGCACGATTACTGAGGGAATCCACAATGGCATCAAATCCCTGAACTGGAAAATAACAGATTTTCTCGAGAGAATTTGAAGCAGATAGTGGGTAATCACCTGTATTATCATTCTTTGCGTGTCACCATTCCTGGTGCATTTGTCACCAAGCGACATCTACACAAAACAGCTGACTGGATTCCTCCAAACAATACATTTCATTAATCGATACCATTTTAATGTTGCATCATTTCACTGACCTCAGCTATACAGTATCTATGTAATATAACAGCTATGATTGAAATGTCACTGAGAAGAAGAATGGTCAAAATTTACTCAACACACTGTACCTCTATGTGCACAATAATAAAGCTTTGAATGCTGCTAACCTGTTGCTGGTGCAACCTCTCCATATCAAAACAGCCACAACAGGTGTGTGGATACAGGCCTAGCGTGCCCTCAGTGGGCCCTCAGCCCTTAACTAAACCTGTGTGCGTGCGCGTGTGTGCGCTTGCTTTGTCACAATTACGAGGCAGAGAACAGAGTGTCTTTTGTAGGTAGAGCCAGGGCAACCAGCATCCCCCGATGGGCTTCTGCCCCTATGAGAGAACTGAAAGCTCCCTACCAGCAGCATCCAGCCGGCCAGGCAGCCGGCCGGCCAGGGCCCAGCCCGGAGAGGCCTGTCATCACCACCACAGAAGCCTCTATTCATCCCAGCCAAGACAAAGCCAAAAGTGTACAGCAGCCATCCCAGGCATCCCAAGCATCCAGATATCCACCAGCGATATCATTTTAGAGCTGCTGAGCGCCCGTGCTTTGGTTCCACCGCCCTGCTCCCTCTCTCCTCCGTGCTTTCACCGCAAACTCCAGAGATGTCCAGGGTGATGCCCCTGCCTCTCATATGCACCATGCACTTCATCCCATATACCTAGTGAATTGGTGGGTGAGTTAAAAAACAAAACAAAACACACACAAACTGTTGAGTATTTAGGTTAACAGAGAATCTTGCCGATTCATGCACATACAAAACGAAGACTCATAAAATAAGTGAATGGATATTGAAGCCATCTGACTGACAGTGACCACAGCGAACTTGGTGGCAAATTCTCTACCTGCAGATAGTATCAGCCTGCCCCATCCCTCTTCTGTCTCTCTTACCCCTTACCCCCGCCCAGACTCCAAACCCCTTTTCTTACTCCATCTCTTTGGGCATGTGTGGTGGACGCTGATAAAAAGAACAGGAGATAAGAGGAAGCACAAGTTGGGATGAGATAGACGCTGGTGCCAGGGGAGAAGAACATCCAAGCAGGAGTAAGGAGAGAGAGAGAGAGAGAGAGAGAGAGAGAGAGAGAGAGAGAGAGAGAGAGATAAACACAGAGAGAGGGGTAACAAATTGGTGGAGAAAGAGTCAGAAAATGATCAGAGAAAAACCAGAGAAATTGAAGAAAGACAAAAAAGCCCACTCTATAGCTCCGGGCCGTCAAAGAAGAGAAGATCAGACTGTGACAAAAACAACAAAACAATACGGTATAATAACACTGCAGAAGAGTTAACAAGGACACAGTATTCCTGGAGGAAAGAAATGTCCTAAAACTGCCCTGGAACATCATTTCTGTGTCCTGCGCCCTTCATGTGAGATGCATGAGGTTTGGCACGGAAACAGACACAGGCCGGGGACTGCAATCAAGTTCACAGCGGAGCTCCTATAAATACAACACGAGTGTTGACTATACCGAGCGTTTCATCCAAACAAAAACATTATTGTACAGTATATTGTTGTCTTCGGCAATTAAGTTGGACTGAAAGTGGTATTGTAATTTCAGTATTTACAGACTTCCTGAATGGACAAAAGGGCAGGAATTCCAAAAAGGTACAAAAGGAGTCCTCTGCCCCGTCGCATTGGAGTTCTTTGAAAAACAAGAGTATGAATAAATCTGGGCTGTTGACACAGACAGAGTGGAAGGGACAGGTGCCACAATGACACCAGTGACCTCCGCGGGACGTATGCATCCCATAGCGGTGTCCCCTTTCAAAATGGATCCCCAAAGGGTGGGGGGGGGGGGGCATGCAAACCGGTCCGTACACTTGGTGTGTGAATGCAGCTAGCTGGCCCCTCTGCTTTGCCAACACTCACTGACTGTTTACAAATCGGAATCTACAATCCAACTCAAACTGCATAATCGACTCAGGGCTTTATGCTGTAGACTAAAAAAAACTGACCACATCTCACCTTCTACTCTCCATCACCTTAACCCTCCAACCATATTCTGGTATTTTCCCCTCCAACCCACATAATGTCATTGCAATTTCCACATTCATGAGAAAAAATGGATATAAATGATCAACTCAATCATCGGCTAGGGAAAAGTTCTCCAAAGCTCAACTCCATTAGCCATGAATGCTGCCTTTGACCATGGAGGCTCTCCTTTTAGCCATGCAGTCCACTATTGGCTCAAAGTCAGCGGGCAGAGTTCTACTAATCCAACAGTTGTCTGGCAGCACTGAAAGTCACCTCTGAGCGTCCAGGTTTGGCACTCCAGTTGGGAATCCATAGGCTCTTCACATACCAAGTGGCCGGATATCCTCTAGTTAAAGAGGCATCTCCAAGCCAGGGGCCATGTGTTGGCTGACTGGGGTGTGGAGGGTGGAGGGTGGGGGTGGCAGGGATGTCATTGGCAAAGCTTAAAAGGCTTAAGGAGTGACATCAGCGTCACTTTAAGTCGACACAAAACGGCACAGCGAGAGCGGGCTATTCACAACCCCATAGAAACCAATCCATTTTCCTACAGAGGAGCCGTGAAGCCCCGCATTCCGTGGGATGAAGCGCAGTTGCTCCTGTTCTAAGCCCGCGGATGTGCGCATCTGTGAATGGGCTTTGTGCTGCTGCCGGAGGAGAACAAAGTGAGTTCAGGTTACTGCACTCCTCCTGTTATTGGCCCACATTGTCTCTAATTATTCCAGCAAACATTGACACAGCATGTGTGGTCTCCTCAATCCCACTCTGGGGGGATTGCTATGTGCACTCTCATATCGGCTCTCGGAGAGGAAAAGTACAAACCTTGCCAACTTAAGCTTTTAATACATAGGTTACCAATACAGGCCAGTGCAAGATTGTGGATTTTATTATGCAATAAGTTCAAACAGAAAAAAATTCCCATCTCCACAACTATAAGTCTCAAACCCACACACCAATTTCAATTCTGAAGCCTTGCCGTTGCCTGGGTGATTGGAGTTCCAGTTTTTGCAAAACAATAATTATGACGAATGCATGCATTCGTAGCTTACCAAACCCTCTGCCCATGAGCTTAGCTCAGAGAACATCAGCGAGGGGGAGGAGGAGGACGAATACGCGAGAGGGGGTTTGCTGCAGAGAGATAGCAGCAGGGTGGTCAAATCAACAAACCCTTTCAGACCTCAAAAATGCTTTCACATCTTCTAGTGTTTTTTCCCCTTGCTTGCCAAATTACTTAAGAAATGATCATCACTCCATTTGAGACATTACTATTACTACTGCATTGACATCACCACATATTCAACTCGAACAAATCTTCAACCAAATTTTACTTGAAATCTATTCCAAATTTAGACATAAGTAGATCAAGACCGATCAGCCACAACATTAAAACCACCACTAATAACACAAATTTTGTGTAGTTCCCCCTCGTGCCGCCAAAACAGCTCTGACCCGTCGAGACATGGACTCCACAAGACCTCTGGAGGTGTCCTGTGGTATCTGGCACCATCAGATCAGACCCTAACCCCACCCATCCACCTGATGTAGAAGAAAACGTGATTCATCAGACCAGGGCACCTTCTTCCATTGCTCCGTGGTCCAGTTCTGACGCTCACATGCCCATTGTAGGTGCTTTCAGCGGTGGACAGGGGTCAAGGATGGGCACTCAATGGGCAAGCTGCCATGCACTGTGTGTTCTGACAACTTTCCATCATAGCACCATTAACTTTTTCAGCAATTTGTACTACAGTAGCTCTTCTGTGGGATCAGACTCGATGGGCTGGACTTCACTCCCCACGTGCACCAATGAGCCTCCCAGTTGTCCTTCCTTTGACCTCTTTTGGTAGGTACTGCCAATGCATTAGAGCTGCAGGAACAAATTTTGGATAAAATTTGAATATTAAAAAAAAAAAAAGTTACTATTTGAATGCTGAAATTGTCATTTCATTGTGTATTTTTTAAATATAAATAAAATATTGATTCTAAAAGTTTTAGCTAACATTAGCGAATGAATTCACATGTGATAAGCAATAAAGTAAAGATCTGCTCTACAGCAGAGCAGCAGCAGGAAACGGAGTAAATGAAATGCATTTAGAGTTTTTATTTTCTTTGTTTAGTGAAAGGATTGCTCTGATCAGAGCTGCGGAACCGTGCGTAACCATTGGCACACCATTTGCAGTAATTCACCACGCCACATTCCCTACTAAGAGTTCAATACAAAATACCCGCAGGAAGTCACGGCTGGAGTCACAGATTGACTTTTGTCTCATGCCTCTAGGAATGCCGATAAAATAGTTGACATTCAATCATCTCCCATAGCCTGACTTATTCCCAGCCTCTCACTGTTTTCTCCTCTCACAACAAATCTTGGGGAAATGGCCCTGGCTTAGAGTTACCACAAGAAAGCCAAGCCTACTTGTGAAATGACCGCCCACACGACTCCATCGACTGGCTTGAAAAGACAAGAAAAAGAACCCTGCAGCTCTACGGTAAGTTTCTCTAAAAAGACAGGAGAAGGGGTTACAAAAAGATGAAGTATCTCTCCCAGAATATGAGACGACCCTATTGGTTGAGCTGCGGATCCTCTCAATCTGGAAGGCCAAGGATCAATCATTCAAACTATTTAAGCAACATACTTTACTTGATGGAGCAGGACGGTGGAGCAACAGGCAGTTTTGTTATTTTGAGACTAAAGGTCAAGGTGTAGTTTGTAATATCCTATCATATGATCCTTTTGCCATCAGTGCAGGCAGAATTTGACAACATTCTGCTTTAATCCCAGCCGGCTTCAAGAGCATGGCACTGGATGGATTACTCTCATTGTTATTAGAGAAGATCCGAACAGAGATACCCTTCTGGACAATAGAAAAATAATATCAAAACAAACTAAGAATGAGAGATCCTTGTGAATCTGTACAGTGACACATAAAGACCCCCTCCTCCATCTATAAGTGTAAAGAAAAAAAAAAAAAGCACAGAAACAATATCTCCTCTTGGTGTGAGCTGAACAGAAATCCTTGACATTCTTTCCTGACAGAAACACGTAGGTAGATGTCATGTGGATAAGATATGGACACGGTCGAACGGCGGTAATTGCGTTGACCTTTTCTTATACCCCCAGGCTCAATTGGAGAACAGGGTTAAGAGCAGGAGCGAGCAGGTCCAATCTGCACGGAATAAGACGCCGTCGCGAGGAGATCAACTCACAAAAGCCTGAACAGAGATGCAACGTGTTTTCCTGCATACCAAGGTTGTGATTTAATTAGAAAAAGGCAATATTTAGATGATTTAGATTGTGTAATAAATGTACGCTACTGCCATTATCTGATGAGGAAAGAAAATGTACGTATTCTGATTCACAACAATTGAGAAAGACAATGAAACAAAGTTGATCCTCAATCCGACAGAAACTATCGAGTGGGGAAAAAAAAAAAAAAAAAAAAAAAAAAAAAAATGAGACGCGGGAATGCCCATCCCTTCATTGTCACTTCGACGCCACTTCCCTTGACTATTCCGAGTGACGAATGAGACGTGTACACATGGGCGACCGAAGGAATCAAAAATAATACAAACAAACGCAAACACCTCATTCAGAACACCATCTCATTTTGGTTCAGCGTGTTCATTTAAACACACTGATCCATCCAGCAGGCGCCGTATTCCTGCACATAAACACCTACAGCGAAGGCGCTCACCATTTGTACACGTCATTCAACTGAAGCGCATGGATTTGCTTTTTAAGGACAGAAATCACACTTCCCAAAAAAAACAAAAAAACAAAAAAAAACACAGATCAGCTGAAAAGGAAACAGCTCAGCACGAACCGCGCCCCTGCCACCCCCCACCCGTACTTTCATGTATGTTGACTCACTAGACGGCCCCGTCTGAACGCCACAGACTGCCAACCGGAGAAAGGAAGGTCTGTTCTTTATGACCAGAACAACAACAATAAGAGACCCCACCCCCTCCCCCCAGTTAAAAGGCTGACCTCCAGGTGAACTCCAAATAAATAAAAGAGCAGCTGTTTACCTCTTGTTTAGCATCAAAGGGGAAAACTTTCAGGAAACTAGGAAGGAGAACGCAACACAACTCAAATCGACAACACGGCACAACCAAGGCGACGTGGCGCGCCGCCCTGCAACTGTCATGGGAGCTGTCAATAAGTTATCAGTCTGATGATCTCGGCGCCGTTTTAAAAAGGACGGCCAGTCATGCTTTGTCTAACACAAACATTAGAATGGAAAGTCGTACAGTAAACACACACACACACACACACACTGTATAAACTTTACAAAGAACAGAGTGAATTCTGTTCCACCTGTTGTGTACTTTAGGAACGCCCAGTGGATTAAGCTATCTGCAAGAATCAGATAAAAACGACGGTCCCCGTTCCAAGTCCTCCATCAGGAACGTAAATAAGCCTCCCCGCGACGGGAGGCGACGCCTCCTTCGATGAGTGTTTTGTAACCCGGCGAGCCGTCAAAGAAATACTCAACGTTTTTTTGTTTTTGTTTTTTTACTCGCTCTAGTTGAGCAAGGGAACACCTCCACCTTTATTTGTATGGGAACAGATTTAGCCTTCAAGGCCTGCAATTACATCATCATTCAGTTTTGCAGTGCTGCATATCAGGGCCAGCATTACTCAGAGCCCTTTGAAGACTTTGGCCCAGCCCAACCCTCCCTCCCTCTCTCCCTCCCTCCCTCCCTCCGTCGGTCCCTCCGTCCGTCCGTCCCTCCCTCCCTCCCTCCCTCCGTCCGTCCGTCCCTCCCTCCCTCCGTCTGTCCCTCCCTCCCTCCGTCTGTCCCTCCCTCCCTCCCTCCCTCCAGCTAGCTTCGGCGTTGTCTTTGATGTTAGCGCGTGGAGATGGCTTGGGCGCAGCGGCCTCCCCCGCCTCCCCTGATCCTATCTCCTCAGACAACACATTCGTGCAGTTTACACCCGCAACCAGCGTCCTGGTGTCCCCTGCTCACCCGAGATCACAGCTTTGTTCAGGGTCTCAGGGCTTTGGTGCAAGGTCAGTCTAAACCAAAAACTAAGTCTATGCCTGGGGCTTATAGTAAGGGGTGTAATGGAGAATACACCCACCTAAACTCAGTTTGCCCTTTCTTTTTATTGGAGGAATCGTTTTCATGCACTCATAACTAGAATGGACATTTATAGGGTTTATAGAGTTAACCCCTGTTTATAGAGTTTATAGAGTTTCTCCCCCGGTGGCCTGAGGTTTAACACTATATGACTTCTTATTGTGGTCTGACCCACATAAACTGACCAATGTATAAAAACTTCAACCAAGAGAATTCTCTAAACAAACATGGAAGTCATCAGAAAAAGGAAGAGCCTTCTTTACAATATTTACACATTGGAACACGGCATGAAAAGCTTGTAAGCAATGAGCCTTCCAAAACTGAGGGTACAATCTCAGCAACTATTTTCTTGGAACTGAGGGAGCAGGAGACAGGAAGCCAGCGTGATCGATCTCCACCACGTTCCCACTGGAACCATGACGAGCAAGTAAAAAAAAAAAAAAAAAAAAGAAGAAACAAAACAAAACAAAACAGAAAAAGAAGCGCAGGGATAATCCAGCATGTCCTCCATCTTGACTAATAAAGTCTAATCCATCATACTTCTGGCCCCATTGTGCCGGAGCCTGGGTCTCCCTCATTACTGGAACCACCAGCCATACCAAGCGCCCTCCAGGAAAACAATCATGGGTGGGGGAATGAGGGATGACGGAGACACCGAGGGGTGTGAAGGTGGAGACTAACATGCGTTGAGAGGTAGGGCTTCCACCGAGTCTGATTTGTCCCCATCTGGCACTCCAGTAAATGACCCTTGACACGGATGTGTGGGAATCCATTAAAGGAAACAATGGCGGAGGAACCCCATGGCAGCAATATGACGGAGTGCCTGTCAGTTAGTGTGGTAAAAAGAGGTGGAGAAAGATTCATTTGATGCAGCGGACCGAGGCATCCTCGGAAGATTACATTTCTAGACACTTAGAAGGATGCAGCATGTATACACTTATTGACATGAGCACTCGACAACGGCGGCTGCCCATTTGGGCCGCTGTCAATGTAAATGTAGTAAGTGTCGTAAAGGCAGTGTATTGTTATTATTTTGCATCATTAGAAAAGCTGATCTAAAATCTATTTACCTCACAATAATCTCACTCATTAAATGACACAAAATTGTGTCATAACCATAAGCTGATGCATGGTTGCCAACCTGGCAACCTCTCGGAGAAGTTAGTATCAGGCCTTGGACATATGTTTCTATACGTGCACAGGCACACGCACACACAAGACAAACAAGGGTTGTAATTATGAATTATGTAACGACATACACAAAGGAAAGAACTTTAATCCCTGTGTTCTTGAACTTGGGAGAGAATGACTACAACGCTGATAAGATCTTGCCTTTGATGAAAGCACGGGCACATGACAGCGGCGGCCGCACCACGCATGTGTGAGCGGCGTGCGTCGCCGCGCACGAGCGCAGTGGAGTCACAGCGGAGAAGCAGAGGAGTTTACTGGTACGTTCAAGGAGGATATACAACTACCTAGACGGTCGATTGGCCCCCCAAAAGAAAACAAACAAGAGAAACAAAAGGGGGCCAACGTTGTGGCCTTCCACGTTTAGTCAGCACATTCCTGGCCAACAACAAAGCATGCCTCCGCCGGGACGAGCCGCTGGGAGCATTGTCATTTCATAACCATTAGCCCTGTAGTCTTTGTTTTGCAGGCCCTCGGTGTCAAATGTGGGCTGGAGGGGGACGGACCGGGGCCTTTCAGCACTTTTTCATCAGGCAGAGTCAGACACACTGGGGGCCTTTCACAACGCGGAAGCAGTCACCTGAGCGTTTCGTTTCATTAAGGGCTTTTTATTTTTTATTTTTATTTTTTTTTTAAATCACACTTTTCCCCCTGGAGAACTGTGCGATCACTGCTGTTCCAGATGCCTCATCCCGACAACAGAGCGGCAGCAATGCCCGGCTCAACGGCACATTACTGCAGTATCTTTAATATTTTAGGCTATCTTTACCCATTTCTATTTTTAAGCACAATCGATACACATCTGAAATCTCATGTATTTTAGCTTGTCGTCACTTATTGTACTTCACAATGTATTTTAATGAAACATCTAGTCTTTACTTTCTGTTTACCACTTCCTTAACATATGATTTACATGTTAATAAAGTACACTGAATTGAGAGCGAGAGAGAGAGAGAGCGAGAGGCAGCACCAGAGCTGACTGATAATCTCTCTTGGAGTGGAACATCAAACGCCTACTCAGCCCACTGGAAACTAACATGGCTACTGGGGCCGCCAGTACCAACACGCACTGTCCCAGGCAGCGCAGGAGGGAATAACCAACAGAGAGAGGAGCACATTGATAGAGCGAGAATGCAAGAAAAGCCAGGGGCAGTGGGGGAGAAACAGGGATGGCTGGTTTGTGTCGACACTTCAAAAAGAGTTTGGGATCGCAGCAGGAAGTTAGGCGCTTTGCCCCTCGTAACCCTGTCATTCAACCGGACAGTCAGCTCAGGTGAAAAGGTGCCGTTCCACTAGTTTGATAGATGTGCACGTACATTGAGTGTTAAAGAGAGTCGGGAGTTCAGCAGCAGAGTAAATCCGAGACCAAACATTGGAGGGAAACTGCGATGCTGCAATGTCTCATTCCCAAAGGATGACCCAAAACTCAAATTGAATATAATGTTCATTTCAAGGCGCTGCATTCTCCGTCTTATGTAACGCACTTTCAACTGACCCCAGTATGGAATAAACTTGCCTATAAATCGAATAGCCCTTACACCTTGAGAAAAGGCAGAAAAGAGTATTTATTTCAAGAGTATTTGGAGTAAGAATATGTGTTTTGGTGAAAAAGGTAGCCATGGGTTTTTAAGAATCTATATATAGAGGAAGTATTTGGCTGATGCGTGCTGGTTGAGGAAAAAAAATAGAGGCGGTCGCTGCTCCTTGAAGTCAATTCACATGGACTATAGGACGCGTGACGAATTCTGTCTGCCTGAGAAGAGCAGACAGGAGGGGTGTGCTGGGGGGGGGGGGCAGCTTAGTCTGTTCTATTCCGAAAAGGGGAGAGAAAGGCAGCCTCAAATTACTTTGGCTGGAACATGAAAGCCAAGCGGGGTGGCGGTTGGGAGACGATAGCGCTTAAAAATACAGCTGCGACCGCGAAGCCAATAAATGGGGGGAAAAAAAAAAAAAAAAAAAAAAAAACCTTGCACACTTTTAACCTTTTCAACCAGCGTTTTGTGTACTGCTACTGTTGCTCTGGCGCTGGGAGTGGCTGGGTCCCCGCTACCTTCAGTCTGGGATCGGCCCATTACGGCCTCTTGGGGTTTCCTGCCTGCCGGATCCCTCAACCGCCAGAGCTCTCATTATAGTCTAAAAGCAGCCGGACACAAGTCCTGCCAGCGCCAAGGTACACGCTTGTGTACTCGGGCTCATCGTTGTTGTCTTAGATCAAAATCCAGCACCCGACCCCCCCCCCTTTTTTTTTTACCGCCAGTAAGTTTAAAAAAAAAATAATAATAAAAATAAATAAAATAAAAAATTTTAAATGGCTCACCAATACCTGGTATAAACCACAGGACTTCCACTTGGATGTTGGAGTCCCAGGACATTTTTCCACCGTCTTAAAGGGAGTCGTGAGGAAATGTCCTCAGGGTTAGAGGGTCAGAAACTCTGGCGATGAGTCCTGACGAGACTGAGACTCCTGTGGGAATACCAGGGTGTTTTCATATTATCTTCGGTCCTCAAGTTCGGCTCCGACAGGGTGTTGCTAGAATCCCAAATGTGCGATGCCCTGCGGCCGCCGTCCTACACAACTGGGATGGAAAACAGCCTCCACACGCGTGACGCTGTCGTCTTGTCTGACGCTGTTATCCATGTGACGCAACAACAGGAACTCATATTTGTGTGACGTACAAGCAGGTGATCACGCGTTTCAACGTCAACTTTAAGTTGTTAAGACATCAAAACAAAAGACAAAAGTTTTGGGTCATCGTAGAGCGAGACATGAAGTGATTGTAATGATTATTTACCGCAAATTATTGATTATTACACTCTCCAAACAATTTTCAAATAACTCAGAACGTTCCACCACGTCATATGCAGGTGTATAAGAATGAAACCGGTGTAAGGGGCCCATTCACCCGAGCTGAAAGTCATGAATGTGTTTCTAGGAGATTCAACGGGGGTGGAGGGCCAGGGCGGAGCTTCTGTTCTGTTGTAGTTGTTTTTTGAAGGAGGCCGGGGTGGATCCCGTCACCCGCTTTTCCGACGGGACGCTCCGTGTCCCTCCTGAGAGGAAACGCAGGAAAGCCACATTATTCCCTCCGGCCCCGAAGGCGCTGCGACCGCCATCTGGTCCCCTCTGGTGCCCTGCCACGTCCATGCCCGGGCTCCGGCGGCAGGGGCCCCCCGCCGGAAATGAGGGGCAGCTGTTTACTCGCGCAATCCGACGCAGATTGTCCCTCTTCGGCAGGAGACGATTTGGCAGAAAGACAATGAGGAGTGATCGGCAGCAGATACCTTCGCTTCAGGACCAAACTCTCAACGTCAGCGAGGGACTGCGTGTGCGCGGCTACACCTCAACCCCACCTGCCAATACATCCACCGGAGGAATCTAGAGAAATCCATTGGTGTTAGCGCCGCTAGACCTGAAAACCTCAGGCTCGAAATTTGAATAATTGACCTTAAAAAACAGCAGGACACACGGGGAGCTGTTGTCAGGTGCCGATTGCCTGAGGTGGAATTGGAAAACGTGTGGCCAACGCTGCTCCATGTGAATATTCTTTACCCAGATACCAGACAATCCACCAAACTACCACTGGAGAATGAAGCCAAACGGCAATTTGTTAAATTACAGCAACTTCCAGCAAACTAGCAGCAAAGCGCTGTCACCACTTGAAGTTGTCCTAGCAACCATAATGCCGGTAATACACTCTTAAAGCTGCCTTCGTGTATTGCCGGGTAATGGCCGTGTCATTTCAATCCATTGACAGGGTGATTTAAGGAGACATTGATTACTTTGCTATTACCCAGTCAACTTGGAGCAATCAGGGAACTGGCCCGGGAACCCTGAGGTTTGGCATCCCGCTCCCTCACCTCCCTCCTCGCAGCAGAGCAAGCAGCAAATTGACTTAATTTATTTTTTTTGGCCTCAGACGCGCGTGCCACTTTGCGTACACTTCAGGCAGCGCCGGCGCTGTGTTGGCTTTAGGGAATTAGCAGAGGAGAGTCGGGGCGTAAAGCGGTGACGGCGGTTAGCTCTTTTGCTCAGGAGCTGCGCCAGGCCGGCCTCTGCTTCAACCCCCTACCTGATGAGGTCTGTCCACCGCCGCAGTCCCCTGGGGGGGCTGTCCAAACAGCCGGAAGGATCGCTACAAGGCCTAGAAACCTCAAAGGGGCCAAACCGAGCGGGAGGAGGAACCCGACCTGAGCGCAGACAGAGCACAGCGGAGGTGCAGGGGGGGGGGGGGGGGGACAGCAGCCCACATATTATTCCAGGTTTTAATCGATGCCAACGCCACCCTGCGTCGGCGAGAACGCTGCAGCGCCATCCCACCGGGCCAGTGTGCATTACTATTTCACAAATGCTTGATTCCCCGCTGAAAGATAAGTCTCTGGTTTGAAATTATACTTTTGAAGCTGTATGGTTGTCATTCCTTCTTGTTTTCGACTTCCATAAATCACACAGGAAACTGAAGGCCGTGTGCTGTGCCTGACGGACTGACACTCATTATAGCTCGACAAAATACAAGCTGCATCTAAGTGGTCAGGAGCTATGTTAGCAAAGAAAGCAATCCTAAATAGATGTGGTTTTCGATGTAAAGCCGAGGCCCGACATGTCTGTGTGGTGAGACGGTGGCGCCAAATGGACATTGCTATGTATAAAACAGGGGCCATTTTTGTGCTGAATATCCCCTCTTTTGAAACCCCACATATCATCATCTTCCTGCTCTCAAAATAATAATTGTCTGCGCAAATCAAAAGGCGCGTACATTTGTTTACATGGAGCTGATTTCATTTATTCAGGATTTTGCTGCCGTGCATCAACCACCCTTCCTTCGGGGCGGGAGGGGAGGTTAGGAACACCATTTACTCTGGCGGCGTTTATCTACTCGACGCATGCAGGCATGCAAATGGCACGGAGGGACAGATCTGCCTCGCTGATTCATTGCATAGGAAGGTTTAAGGAAGTGCACCTAGAATAGAGACTGTATGGCCGGGGATTCTCTGGCATGTGCCGTTTCTAAAGCTGCAGCCCTTCGCCACGGTGCGGGAACCATCCGGGGCGGAGGTCATTAGGCTCCGATACCCTCCGTCAGCATTTCCCAAACACTCCGGGTTGTCTTGGGTCTGCCCTCCCGCCGGTGGAGGCCAGTGCTCGGGGGGTAAAGGCGGACTGGTCTCCAGCGCTGAGCCACGCCGGTGCAGCCGCTGCTTCGTGCAGATAACAGACGGACCTTTCAGAGCTCTGCTGCAGCTTGCGAGGCATTCCTCGGATAGTAAATGTCTTAACGTTACAACTTTGACAAGATCCAAACTATTTTAAAAACGCCACAATGGAAAATATATATATATCTCCCCTCCCTATCAGGTGTTTTTTTTTTTATCCAGGGCGTCTGCACTGCAGGTATCAGAATTCATTTCCATCATTTTTAAGACACATTTTAACTCGATTTCAGTCATTTTGGACTGGCCATCAGGTATGAATTGCATACAATTGCTACTGGAATAAATCTAAATTGAATAAATTTCAATTTTCCCACCACCGGACTTCAAACAGATAACGTACAACGGTCTCCGTGAATATCTCTCCAGGGGTCGGGGTCAGTGTGAGCATAAAGTGAGCTGTGTTCGTCTCCAACAGGCAAGTATTGGAAATTAGCCCTGGGTTTGAAACGCCGGGGACGTTGACTCCCACGCAGGACAACTGCACTCTCTCTGAAGAAGAAACAGAGAGACGCATGCATGAAATCAGACAAAATGTTCACGCTGTAACCGAGGCCTCGCAAAGCCCAATTCATACCCACGTATGTATTTCTGAGACATTGTGAGGGGCTTCTCAGGGACCTTCAGACTGACACCCTGGAGTCAACCTTGACTGTCTGGGCGGAACCATCAAGTGCAGCAGATGCACTTGGCAACAGACACAACATTCACTCCATTACTTCTTTACTTCGGTACAGTCTAACGGCGAAAGCAGCACCGGTGAGTTAAATTTAAGCCATTTGAGCCTTTCTTCTAAAGGATGTGTGGACACCCCAACTCTGCAGCCCAGTGCAGTGCAACAACAACGTGACATGCGAGCTGAGCGTGGAGGTCTGAACTTATACCTCTGCGACAAAACCCCCAAATGATGCGCTCACACCGGAGCTGAGATGCCAGCACCAGGGGCCGAGGTTTCACGCTCGAGATCTATCTCCACCCGTGGAGCCACGGTGATCCACGGCCGCGCGGGGAGAAACTTTCCACGCTTTTCTTTGTCGCCCCACAATCACGGTAGGACTCTCGGGGTCGCTTCCACGGGAAGGGGGGGGGGGGACACGCACGGATCCTGAAACACGCCGCGGGACACCGACTAGCACCCCGCGGGACAGAGCGCTCGCACCGTGGATGAATTCCACAGGATAGGGGCCATCTTGTGAGCTGCACGCACCATCCCCACGCGCACGCACGCACGTACACACAGACACACACATTCTCTCTCTCGCTCTCTCACACACACACACACACACACACACACACACACACACACACACACACACACACACACACACACACACACACACACACACAGGGAAACTTTGGAGAAGGGGAAGAGGACCGGGATCGACCCCGCTCCGCTCCCCTCCCCTCCGCACCAGATGAAGCGCCTCTACTCACTTGGACGATCTCCCCCTCGGCGCTGATCGTGGCCCCGGCCCGGGAGAAGCGTCCCTGCAGGCCGGTGGTGTATGTGGTGTAGTCCCCGCTAGCGCTGGACTCGAACAGCACCACCTCCACGAACGCCGTGTCCTTGGCGCACACGCCGCCGCCGCCCAGCGAGGCGGCGAGCACCAGCAGCGCCAGGAGCGCCGGGGCGGCCGGGACCCGGAGCGCCGGGAGCCGGAGCGGGAGCGGGAGCGCCGGGTCCGGGGAGCCTCTCCGCGGTGGGATCGTCATCATCTTGCCGGCTGGATGTGCGCCGGCGACCGGGACATAATTTCCGAAAGGCTGGATCTGGGTGGATGCGGGTCCGGAGCTCGATGCGTCAAAAGGAGGAAAACAAACCGAGAGACTGGCGCTGCAGAGCGGCTACTACACCTCTGCCTGTCTGTCTGCCTGCCTGTCTGCCTGCCTGCCTGTCTGTCTGTCTGCTTCTCTCTCTCGCTCCCTCTCTCTCTCTAGTGATGCGAGACGCGCGGCTGATTCGTTCCCGTCGAACGCGTTTCGTCAGCGACTCGGGCGCCGGGAGTCACTCAGACAAAAGAAATGAAATAGTGAAGGTAATCGGCGAGAAAACACTGGGCCGCTTGAAAACCCCCAAAAGAACACATAGGAAGTCATATAAATACACAAATCAATAGATAAAGGTTTTTTGGGTTTTTTGTGATGAATAACTTTGCATTTATCTGAGAAGAACATATCGAGGGAGCGACACCTCCCGCCCGCACGACAGCATTTGACAGGATTCAACGGGTGAACGCTCCCCGTCGTGGGGGTTTCCGTTCACGGCCCGACCGAGCGACCGACCGAGCGACCGACCGAGCGACCGGGAAACACGGACGACTCTTTACGCTGCAAGGCGAGCGAGCGACGCGGGAACGAGTCGGAGGGAAAGGAGCGGAGTCGCCCCGGCCCCGCCCCCGGCTCCGCCCCCGGCCCCGCCCGGCCCCGCCCCCAGCCCCGCCCCCGCCCCCCCACAAGGCGGATCTGCTTTGATCTCCAGACACGTGACCCCACCCCCTGCCAGAGGCCTTGGCCCCGCCCACCGCCTCTCCGCTGCTCTCTGTTAAGGAGGCGCGGAGGCATGCTCTGTCCAAATATTACTACTATTTAAAAAATGATTATTAATACTATTATTTTATTATTACTTCTACTACTATAATTGTTATTATTATTATTATAATTATTTTTATTATTATTAGGTTTTTTTTATTATTATAATAAAAATAATAAAAATACGAGCAATTGCGATGGGGTTCCAGCCCTATTTTTAATGTTCTTGGCGTTTTTTGGGTTAAAAGTATCTGGAACACGACAACCGCAGTACACACAGACGCGGTGGGGGTCTCGTCAGAACCCGGACGTTTCAGACGTCTTGTCGTTTGAATTTAAACGATATCAATGTACATTTGGAGCAGAAACGGGTGGAAAAACTGTTGCAATTTTACCGGAAATACAAGAACGTTGCAGCGTTTTGATTAGTTTGAGGAGCGGGGCGCTTTGTGACATCATCATTCGTCCAAGCTTTGCCTCTTGTAACCCATTCACATCCAGGACCTACGCCCTGGGGACTGCGTCCTTTGCTACGCATGGACAGACAACTGGAGCTGACGTTGAGTTTAATGGCAACTCGGAAAACTGTGACTTGTGCTGTGTTTTACAAAACTCTGAAAACTAGAATCGGTCAGGGGAAGGCGTTTTCGTACCGCAGGAAGTTCTTTAAACTCTTAGAACAGAGGAACCGTCCGTTCTCTGTCCGCGCTGCATGATCCAGGAACGATCGTAACTGTTAACACAGCGTTCTTGAGACATTTCTTGCTCCTACCCCACGCCAAGGACTAAATGATATAATAGGAACATTCAGTGACGTAACCGGTCCGGTTACGTCGGTATAAAACGTGTGTCGGTACAAAACGATCTGTTTTACTGAACCACGGAAAACTGTAATATGTACCTAACACGACTAAACTGTACCCTGTGAATTGCAGCCTGCAGTTATATTTATTATTATTATCACCGGTATTGTTATTATTATTATTATTATTATTATTATTAAGAGAAATATTATTATTATTATTACATAAGCCATTTGAGTTGCATGTTGTGTATAAAAGCTGGTAGAGAATTAAAGGTTGTTGTTGTTGTTGTTGCTGTTCTTATTATTCTATTAACCCAATTATTTTGTGTAATACACAAAAGCAAAAAGTAATTTTCTCTTTCAGATCTACCAAACAGCCACGCAGCCACTAACCTTGTTGAAGCTACTATAGAAAATCAGCAAACAAGACAACCAAAGGACGAATGAAAGTAATTCATAAGGAATGGAACTGCTTTGTCAGTTACGTACTGCACCATTATATACTTTGTCAGTTACATACTACGCTGCATTTCAATTTAATGCGGCCTGTTTCTTATTGTATTTCATTTCATTACATTTTTCATGTTTAGGAGTGTGCCTTGTTGCTTGACATGTATTGACATGTATTTTGTCAGGTCACACATTTCCATGGAACACGCGCTCATGGTATATCTGAACCATTTTAGTCAACTCTGGCTCCACCTTAAATATATACCACCCCCCCACCAACGTCACTATTTAACCGGGCAAAATGTTCAAATCCTTAAAATCCATCTGAGCGTCTGAAGACGAAGATGAAGATGAAGATGAAGATGTCCTGCTTCCCCCGTTATATTTGTTGTTATTTGTATACTACTTACTTAATTATTATTTTTTACATTTGTATTGATTGTTTGTGTAATTCCATTTCTATTGTAATATTAGGATAATGTTAGCTCACCCTGTGTTTATTGTGCCGATAAAATACTCCTCTTGTTCAATCATGTCAAATTGAAAAATATATATCTGTACATTCCTACTGTCCTTCATTTCTAAAATGAAAAACAGGAAATATTATATTTATATATGTGGGCGGACACACTATACCATAGTGCTGTTATAGCAGGGCACCGGATATGACAAGTACTTTGACCTTTAATACAACAAGTACATTTAAGGGCAAGTAGTTACATATTTTTAATGAAGTAGAATTCATTTATACTCGGTACCAGGGTTTTGGTGCTTTACTGAAGTAACCAGGCTGTTCATTGAACTGCTAATAAATCACTCTTAAAAACAAATACTTTGGCAAACACTTAATCGTCCTGGCCAACATAATTTTTTTATTAACATTTTTACTTCTATATGTGAAACAGAAATAATAAAGTTATGAAGTCCAATAGGCTGGGCGTAAAAACCTTCGATGTGTTTACCCGGAGGTCAGCACCTCATAAACACTTGGACTTGCAACATCCCGCCTCAGAGATAAGCAGCAGAGACGGTACCAGGACACAAAAACAACTGAAAACTCTTTTTTTATGATTTTCATTATCCAACATTTTGAAGATAAAAGTCGTGGCGTTTGACATCCGTTCAGTCTAACACCTCCACACTGCACTACAAATCTACAGTTAACTACTGAACTTGAACTTGAACTTGAACTAGTTTCTTGACAAGATAAAAGATCATTTTGGAATCAACATATTTTGGCTTGATTTGAGTGATTTGAACCCTCAGAAGAGTGCGCCACGGCACATCATCACATATCACCCTTTTCACGCAAGATCCAATAGTACATTTGTTTAGGAGTACGGCTAGCCTGATTTACTAGCCACACTAGTTACTAGTTGATTACTAGCCACACTAGTTACTAGCTATTTACTTGTCATACTTGTTACTAGTTATCTACTAGTCACACTAGTTACTAGTTATTTAATAGTCACATTAGTTACTAGTCATCTAACAGTCGCACCAGTTCCTAGTTATTTACTAGCCGTACTAGTTACCAGTGATTTACTAGTCACACTAGTAAGTAGTTAATTACTATTCCCACTAGTTGGTAGTTTTCCACTAGTCACACTAATTACTAATTATTTACTAGTCACACTAGTTACTAGTTATTTACTAGTCACACTAGTTACTAGTCATCTCCTAGTCGCACTAGCTACTAATTATTTACTAGTCAAACTAGTTTCTAGTTATCTACTAGTTGCACTAGTTACTAGTTACTTACTCGACACACTCGTTTCTAGTTATCTACTAGTCACACTCATTACTAGTTATTTACTAGTGACACTAGTTTCTAGTTATCTACTATCGCGCTAGTTACTAGGTATTTACTAGTCACACTAGTTTCTAGATATCTACTAGTCGTTTGATAGTAGATTAGATTAGATATTATACTCTGCAGCTTTGAGTTCTGATACCGGCCATAATGTAAACATTCCATAATAAATCCAGATTCCAGATTCCAGAGACAGTCACCGTGAACCCTCTCCGTCGTGCTCCTACGCTGCACGTCCTTTGGCCAACTGTGCAATCACCACTATTGTGTGCACAAAATAGAAAGGGCGCGTTCATTCACTATTTAACGATCTGTTATAACCAATGTCAAAAGAAACAGATTGTGTTCCCCCAAATACACACGACGCGGTGAGTAATTACCAGTCTTTTTTAAGCAAACGACTTACAGGCTCCAGTCATTTTCCTCATCACTACGTCCACTTGTGCTCGGATTCGTCATCGTGTAGGATGCAATTTCTCAACACCGACCCGGAATATCTGTGCTTTGGCTGCAATATCTGACAAAAAGAGGTAATTGTTAACACTGCCCTTCAGCGGAAAAAAGGACAATTCCCCATCTCTGACCAGCACAGGCGCTCTCCAGACAGACTCCACACATTGTGAGAGACACAGCGCAGCGCCTTTCAGCGGATAGACCACGCGAAGAATCGACAAACAGAAAAACACGTTATATTTCCATCCCTGTAAAAGAGAACGGCTCGGGGTGTGTGTGGAACCGTTGTACCATGCGAGTGAAGGCACTGAACGCGAGGATGACTTTTCTTCCTGAATAATAGAATGACGTTCAACCCTGGCGATGGAGCAGTGCCGTCTAGTCCAGTCGCTGGTTTAGATAGAATAGTGTTTTCGGGGGAAATTAACTTTTTGTCTATCTCACCCGGATTCAGACGACAAGGTCAACACCAGTTCCATCCCAGCGTGTCCGCTATACCAAGCCGGTGACAGGCTGCATTGTAGCTGTGTTACTGTAGCTCCATGCATGGCTGCAGGGAGAAGCAACAAGCCTAGTTCCTGCAAAATGACCAAAAACACACATTTCACTATTGATGTACTGGAGGTTAGTTAAGGTACGTTTCATTTAGAAGGATTTAAATGTATATTTACTTCAACACAGACAATTAATACCATTATATAGTTATAGAATCCGGAATCGCGATTGTGGTGCTGCCCCTTGCGGCCGCCTGTGCGAGCACCTTGTGTCGATTATGCACATTTTAGTATTTTTAGAGCTTATAGAGCTTATTGTGCGTAATCACCGGGTGTCACGACATTTCCCTGTATTTATGTATGAAGGTATGTGTATGTATGTGACAAATAACCTCTTGAATCTTGAATCTTGACTCCAACATCTCAACGCTATTGAAGCGATTCATCTTTCATCTTTATAACGAGTAAATAATCACAACTGTTTTTGACCAGTCATCCTCTGGATACAGTGGTTATCAGCTGCGAAGCCACCTGTGAAGCTCCAAAAAAGTGAGTCCCTCATGTGGAAAAAAAGGGAACCCTTTCCTCTTGTAAAGACAGTGCGCTGCGTTTTCTAATGCGTATGTATATTAACAGGATCATCTCTTCACGGTCGTGTTCAAAGGCCAGAAAACAGGGTTTCAACTTGCTGTCAGCTGTGTGGCAGCGCGATCATCAAAACCAACTGTGAGGCCTGTTTAGGTCAAGAATGCAGCGGGCTTTTGGAAGAAAGCGTGATGGTCAACATGTGTTCGGACTCAAAAGTGTGTGTGGGGAGGGGGGGGGGCAATTCAAAGGAGTTAAGCAGAAACCAGAGAAGAGTTTTTGAGCGCCTCGGGCATTGACAGTAATTTACAGATCACAATGTACCGAATGACGCCATTCAGTTTATGAATCCTGATCCACACCACATGGGCTATCTGTCTCATAACACACACACACACACACACACACACACACACACACACACACACACACACACACACACACACACACACACACACACACACACACACACACACACACACACACACACACACGTCCTATCTCTCTCTCTTTCTGTTAGATATACAAATACTCTCTCACACACACACAGTTAATACAGATCCAAATATCTTCAATTAATGATTATGAACGAGTAAACTCCTATAAAATGAAGTACAGCATTGCACCCTCAGGGGTACAAGAGCTTACCACACGAGCAGTGCTCTCACCAGTTCCCAATGTGGGGTCTAGGGACCCTCCAGGGATCCTTACAAAAGGTTCCAAGGGGTCCCCCTGCAAAATGATTGAGGGTTAAACTTTGCCATACATTTTTTTTACAAGACATTAGCATCACTGGTAGAATGTACAATAATGATGGCTTGGATCCCAGTTTCACTGTTATCCCCATAACTAGAGACACTAAATGAGACCTAACAGTGAAGTGACGAAACATTATCAGACTGGATCCGCAACACAATGCATATCAAATTGAGGGTCCTTCCCATCCCAATTTTGTACCTCAACAAGGGTAAACATTTGTAATTTACGGGTAAGTTGTAACCCTAAAGGTACAATGCAGTACTTTATTTTCTAATGGGATATCGGGTTGGTGTCTTATTGGAAAGAACCACAGTTCAACATGGTTGCAACATCATCCCTCCAGAAGTGCTCTGTGTCCTGGCATGTTCTGGGGACACTGCACTGTGGCAGACCCTCCGCTCCGACGCCAACCATCATATCATCACATGAATTACAGCAAACATGTCAGGCACTAATCAATTCACAAGCGTGTGTGCATTCTGGCCGATAAAGGAAGCCGTTGTGGTCAAGCTGCGCTGAGAGACGACCATGCACTGAGGAGGACGCACGCCGTCCTCCCACTGAGGGACGAGGACACATGTTTGGACAACCAGGTCCAATCACTGTCGTCCACTTATTGGAAACCACAGCTTTTAAAGTAATTCTGTCCTCTGCTGGTGGTAGGAAGTAACACATGCCCCCGGAGGAACTTCTCACAGGGATGGCGTAGACCAGGGGTTTCCAAACTGGGGTCAGCGTCCCCCTAAGAGCCCTCGAAGAAATTGAATGGGCTCTGCAGAAAAAAATATTATTTTATATTTATTTGCTTTATTGTTTTAAATGTTACATGTCAATGAGTTCTGTTGTGAGATTTATGACATTGTTTGCCACATGGCTGACTAGTATCGGCATATGAAGTATATAGGTCAGTTGAGATGGTCATTTAAGCATTTCCTTATGCCGTAAAATCTGTTTCGCATGTATCAAATGCCGTCAATGACAAAACAAATTGTGAAAATAAAAGCCCTCCTGTCGATTCTATTCCAGCGATACGTTGGTTTTCATTGGACAGCAGTGATACGCAACACAGCTGTGGATCTTCTCCAAACGCTCCTCAGTTCCTGTGTAAACTCAGACCATCACCATGAGGAGAATCGTCTGTCGGCTTGTTTGGGTAGACGGGTGTCGAGGACAAGAGGGACTTTGAAGAATCGGACCTGGCTCGGCCGCTTGCATTTTGGAACATCTTACCCGTGTGTTTGTCTTTGGAGATAATGTTATTTTTATTGCTGAACTGAAGTGTGAGATGGAAAGGAGAAATAAACATAAATGTCTGCACACTTGGGTGTGTTTTTTTTTTCTCCACTCGTGCTTTCTGTCCACCATTATATCCCACCATCACCTCCGTTTCTTCTGTGCTTGAGTCCCTGAGTGGGTTACTATTAATACTGAAAGAAGACATTCAAAAGCATATGATCTGTCCCTTGGCGCAACACCGGATTTGCCAGCTAGTCCTCTGGTCCGAGTGAATTGTCCCATTGTTGGAGTATTGCTGACGTTCAGTTTTAATGAAGAAAGGAGATGATGGGGAAGGGGAGCGTTTACATTCATGGCTCCCAAAGGGCGCATCAGTGCAGCGTATTATTACATAAAGCAATTAGGGGCCCTGCCACCCCCCCACCCCGGATCATGTGAGATGCTTCCCTGGTGAAGACACACACCACGCTGTTGATCACTGACTCCAGAGGGACCCGGGAACTCAGGAATGTTGCAGGCTGGCGATGATGTCACCCCAAAAGCCAGCCCGGCAGGGGACTGAAATGAAGATTTCTGCTTTGAGTTTCATGCTGAGAACTTGTTGCATTCTAAAGTTTCAGCCAGGAACCTACAAACACTCCAATATCGGGATGCTGTTGTGTAGATGGCACCGGCATAAGTAAGAGAATGAATGTGGACATTTTCGGAAGAATAATCTCACAACGTGTAACTAGAAAGGCACAAGAAACATGAATGATGAAACCATTCAGCAGGACACTGGCAAAACATTCCTCATACTCTACCATTATGTAGGCTATAGGAGGAGAACAGTGTGACCCAAAGTACCAACACTTGTACAATGTTGCATTCTTTCATCTAATCCTTATTCTAAATCACAGATTCATAGAACTGCGTTACAGTTCAGCAGAAGGTATAAAAACTAAAGGGTGTTTCTGGAGCTAACCTCCCTCATTCTTTTGGGCTTTTTTCTGCATTGTTCTACATGTTTTAAGGTTACGTCAGCACAACTATTCTACCCTCAAGGTCGGTATGTGCCTGTGTTATCCAGAATGACACAGTTTTCCTTTGTAATTAGGTGTTTCTCTGCTCTTCCAAAGACCTCACGACTAAATATTTGCACGCTTTGAAGTTGCAGCTATTCAGGGGTAGGGTCCTTTCCTGGTCGGACGGCCCCTCCCATCTGGCTTCAGGGTGAAAGTTGACTTTGAAGTGCAGAATAGACCAGAGGGAGTTATTTCAATAGGCCTGTATTTCGGTGGAGGAGTAGAGTTGCAGCCATGAGGGCGAGATGAGAGAGCGAGAGAATGAGAGAGAAAGAAGTGGAGACGGAGAGGGAGGTGGGGGTGGGGGTGGGGGTGCGGAGGCGGGGTAGCGGAGGTAGATCTTTTGAAATGAGGCACCTGTATGTTTGAGGCCTGCTGGAACAGGTACGTTCCCAGGGGTTAGGGGGCTCGGGAGAATTCAAAGTCATTTAAGTCTGTTTCAACACTCGTAATTTTCAGAGAGCTGAGAGGGAAAGGGGCATAAGATGTTGATACACTCAAACAGGCTCCAACGTGTTCTCCAACAACTGGATTAATGGGGTGGATGGATGGATGGATGCAGTCTATACACACATTCTCACACACATGCAGAGAGAGGGCGATAACTTAAAATGGCAATTTGTGAGATAATTTTGATATAAATAAAAATCCCGTATTAGATTGTTCGGATGACACTTGATGTGAGACAGCCCATCAATGCGTTTGTGTTCCGCATGTTCTCCTCTCTGTGCTGCTTCCATCGCTGGTGGCGGGGTCCGCCTTTCATGACAAAAATCAGGATCAGGCACCCACCCAGAAGGGAAATGCAGCCGTGGTGAATTTGATAAAGCGGCGTAGCTAGGTGTGGACAGTAAACTGTCGATACGGATGAACATTTACAAAAAAGAAGAGCAAAGATATCCCACCCCCTTAAGTCACAAAGGGGAAACAAATCAATAGATCTTAAGAAGGAAAACTTAACAAACATGCAGACGGAACAACAGAACAAAAACAAAGGAACAGGCGATAGGAGGCCATATTGGTGTCAACACCATGAAATAGAAAACAGACCACTGGTCATGACTTGATATTTTTTTTCTAGCTGACTGTGAAACTGTGAGAAACTTGAACGTCTGGGATATTCGGGACAGTTCAGTTCTATAAAAACCTTTTACCTCCTCCATCCCATTGTGTCAGGCGTCCTGGTTCGTCGGCGGCGGAGATGAAAGGGAGAAAGTGGAAACAGCATATGACACGTGTGGACACGTTGGGAAAGGCAAGGAGGAAAAAACACCTGGGAACTGGGGAGGGAGCTAGAGATCCGACATGCATGTTCCTGAGAGGGAGCGAGCGAGCGAGCGAGCGAGCGAGAGAGAGATAGAGACAGAAAGAGGGAGCGAGCGAGAGAGAGAGAGACAGAGAGAGAGACTGTTTTTGATGCAATTCCCCAAAATACAGATTGAAACCATTCACATTCTTACTCTTCCCAGAAATCCGACTGTTAAGTCTTTGATCTTGCCTTTCTGTCTATTATTGTTTCTTCTTCATCCTTTTCTCCACCCTCTTTCCTTCCAGAAATGGTGGAAAGTAACAAAGTACAAGTTGTTAAATACTATACGTACTGCAGTGTATTCAGGAGACTTTTACTCCATTACATTTCAATGCAAATATCATGTTTGTGCATTCCTAACACTTTAGAAGGTGGTACTTTAGTTCTATCAAACTGCTTATTTAAGATTCATAATCAAGGATTCATTAGGTCCATATCCTTGTAAATGACTATGACACCAACTATACTATTTGTGGTGTGGGGATGGTGTGGTTTAAGCAGCCACACCCATCTTGGGTCTTGGTAATTGGGCCCGGGGTCAGGGTGACTGTACGCCTGTTGCTCATCAGAACAATCCACGAGCAACAGGTAAAATACTCATCCCCACACACACATAGGTGGAGAACCTCTGTCATGACATGTGACCACCTGCTCCTGGCTTGTTACAGCTTGCCACTCTCCCCAATAAACTGGTGTGTTTGTGACATCACTGCCTTGTCTCTGTAACGCAGGGGCCCTGAAAACACCGCTCGGGTGGAGTGTAGCAGGCAGAACCACCACACTATTTTATTCTTAATTATAATCAGGATCTGCATGAGCATCATCTGCAGAACTTTAGTGTCAGGGTACTTGTACCTCTGCTAAAGTAAAATTGTGACTCTTCACGACTCCCCGTCACTCCCACTCCCCCCTTCCCAGTGGTGAGAACAGCCCACCATAATCCCAAGCCTCACATTATACAGTGTTTTCTTTTCCCTGTATTGCTTTCAGACGCAGTGCGTCAGAGCAGGAATGACATGTCAGCCACTCCGCAAAGTCCCAAACGTTGGGTTTCGACATCAAAAGCTGGAGCATAAATCAACAAGCCACTTCTGTCTGGTCTCAGACTGGAGCTGACGTAGCCTAACACTGTAGGCCTATATGCCACATGTGCCACCCTGTGGTGGCCTGGGTGGGTGGAGGGTGGAGGGGTGAGGCGGACTGTTCGACTGGGCTGGGAAACCCGTCTGGGACAGGAGCTGGCACTGCCAGGTCTGAGATGTCTGATTTCTCCCTACTGGCTTTACAGTGGTACATGTGGTCATTGAAAGGTGATGGCGTAGACCTCCTCAGCGCATCAGAGCGCTGTGTTCCCCTGTCTGCTGTTCTGACATCAAGTAAAACAAATATCTATTGTCCTCTGTAATTTATGTTATTGTCAATTTCTTCAATCAGATGCAAAGCTGTTAAACACACAGCCAAAAACGAGTCGCGGAATGAAACGTTACCGAGCATTCCGACAAGTTGTTTAGCGTTTCCTCGTGTGAAAAAACAAGATGTGATGATGTCATTGGAAGGTTTTGCTGAGGAAACCAGTGCCAATGTTGTTGTGTTTTCAGCATTTTCATTTTTGTCACTCTAAATCAAGTCATGCAGTGGTTTGACAACAGTGACAGACAAATACATCAGTAACAGCATCATAAGCTTGACGCAGGATTTATAAAAAATACCACACGACAGCGATCACAGGCGGAATGGAAGGTGTCGTAAATTAGGGTTTTTAACATTGACAGCAAAGACGTTAGCCCTCTCAGAAAGCATCTACGGAAATATACTATTGTAGACACAGATGCCCACACACACACACACACACACACACACACACACACACACACACACACACACACACACACACACACACACACACACACACACACACACACACACACACACACACACACACACACACACACTCATAGACACACAGACACGAAAACCCAGCTCCTCAAAGACTCATGCTCAGACAAACGTGATGTATTTGTGGCGGTGATGCTGCCGTTTGATCTGCTGGAAGAAGAAGACATCAAACAGACCCCAGTTTAAACCGTGGAAAGAAAAGTTATTTTCCTTGAGAATCAGACCTTCACATGAAGCGCGATGTGATGAAATCATGATTTTGGCCTATTTAGAGAAGAGAGAAATGCCACAAGACAAATTGTTAGTGTCCAAATATACTGTATGTATATACTGTATATGCCTCGGAAAAGTATTAAGTCTCCTGAGAGATGTGACCCTAAATGAAAAAATAACAAAGACGTAATACACTTAATATATTGGTTTATGATGTCATGCAACCCTCAATGTCTCACCAGGACGCCCCATCTTCAGCTGAAACGACCAAACACTTCACATGGACACGCCAACTCCTCCGTGCAGATCTGCTTGAACACAGTGGCTGTGCAAGAGAATATTGTTTTAATATTCCGAATGTATTAATCATACACAGTCTTAAGGGTGCAGTGTGCAGAATTGAGTGTCATCAGCCGGGCTCCACCTTGTCAAAGCATTTTGTAAACTTTAAAGGTGCTATATAAATAAAGCTATAATTATTATCTAGCGGTGAGGTTGCAGATCACAACGGACAGAACGCCCCTCCCCATGGCGGTCCAACATGGCGGCCTCCGTGGAAGAGATGGCGGACGTGAAACTCGTGAAAAAACGCGAAAGAGCCGGTGTTTGGTTTGTCCCTTCTGGGCTACGGTAGAAGAAACATGGCGCTGCAACATGGCGGCCTCCGTGGAAGCGTACCCGCTCCCTATGTAGATGAAAAGGTCTCATTCTAACAAAAACACGATTCTCATTTTCATGGGATTATACACTCATTAAAACAGAATTATGAATATTCTAATCCATTTCGCCAAGTCCGTTCCGTAAATTCTACACACTGCACCTTTAAGGCCTCAAGGCCATTGTCAAGCCTCATAGGGTAACGTAATACTGTACAAATACTGTATCTAGATATTATTCCAAACATACTTTAAAAACCCAAAGGAATCTGGTCTTTGGAACCAGTGTTTTAACGTAACATTTAAATGCCTTTTATACTTTCTCGAGGACGAGACTAAATCCAGAGTAAACATACAATCATCCAAAATATAGGCTCAATGTATTTGATTTTGACGCTTGACGTTGCTCACTTTATCCACATGGCATCGTACGATGAACTTAAATTACTTGTAGTCCTTTATTTTATCCCCTTGAGAGGCATTTTGTGCCTCAAGTCTGACCAAAAAAGCTTTTATACGCACAATTAAACCAAACAATCCAAAAGCCTCATATTTAGTTGAATTCTATTCACTACACTGGTGGTGTGTAGAATGTGCCTAAAGCTTACTTTAGGGACAAATTCAAAATACACCCAAAGCCATCGCATGATGAATGATGAATGCCATAGCCAAAAGAATGTCTGATGAATTACTACAAGGGTTCCCAAACCATGGACCGTGGCCCCTAGGGGTCCTCAAAGGAATTGCAATGGTTCCGCAGAAGAATTATTATTGCATATATTTCGTATTTTATTTTTTTTGTTTTATGAGTTGATATACAGTCAAAGATTCAAAAGAATAAAATAAAAAGCATAAAATAATAATATTCTACATATGTATGTTACTCAATCAATGATGTGAGTCTTTTTTTAAAGTTTAAGTTAAATAAAATGACACACGGCAGTGTACTATAGGCATATAAAGTATGTCCAGGTTATGATTATTACGAGGATGATTATTATTGCATTAACTTACTTGCAACACTAAGGGGCACAAGATATGACGCCACAAACACTGTAATGAGGTGCTTGTCACAGCAGAGGGCGAAAGAGACACACGTCACACAGAGACCAAGAGGAAATAAAGTAGTTCATGTCTTTGTTATGTCGTTGTCATCGCTAAATAAATAAATATGTCTCATAACTCTGCAGAACACACACAGCAAAAGAGGAAGGGGAGTGACAGTGATGACATGCAGTAAGATGGAGGTCATGATGCCTGGCAAGATACAGCGCTTTCAACATTCTGAGGCTGGTTTGTTGCCTGAGTGTTGCATCAGATAAATGTTGCATCACAGCAGACATGATCTGTCAAAATGCCATCTGCTTGCAGTGATCTAGTCATATCCGGTGACTACAAGGACCTTATGCTAAATGCACATTCGCAGAAAGATACATATGTTCTTGGAGATAATAAAACTGTATTAGTTAAATGTATATATGCTGCACTGTATAAGAGAGCCATGTGTGCCTATATGTACTGTGATGCAAAGTGACCACTGTGTGAAGCCAGTCAATACAGTACTACCAACATAGTGGATTTACTGCTCTGCAATTAACATCAAATGTACATTAAGATACACAAAGCAAACATGCTTCATGGTCTGATGATCGTCACATATTGACACCTCGGAGACAAACTTCAAACAATGGAAAAAAGCCTTTATATTGGTTGACATAAATCATGTTGTATATTTTGTCAAGGATTCCCTCATCAATTCCCTATAGAGTTGAGTAGAGTACAGTAGAGGTAGAGTAGAGTAGAGTAGAGTAGGGTAGTGGTAGAGTAGAGTAGAGTGTTGTACAGTAGAGTAGGGTAGCGTAGATTAGGGTAGACACAGCCTTCTGGAGGAACAACAGATCATTGTGGATTCCTTCATCTATTCCCTAATCGTCATCGTATCAACGTAAATATAATCAATTCGTAAACATGGGGACGAATGAAATGTCTCACATGTATTTGTCTTAACAACCATGACAGCATCCGTAGGTTATTATGGGGTGCTTTGGGGATCTCTTCCTCATGTATCTGTAATATTATAGTGTTGTTGTTGGGAAACAGTGCTGTTGTTGTTTTTGGAGGCAGACAGTGCGGTGACTGCAGAGTGAAATATAATGTGACCCGGCAAACAAATAAAAGGCTGCGTCAGCCGCGTTCAAACAAAGCTGGTTTATCTGGGCTGACAAAGTGCTCGTGGGGACTCTAAGACAATTATGGCCGGCACCGACAACAACCACTGTTCCAACGGGCGGATTTAGGTCAGTTTGTGCAGCAAGATCTGTCATTGGCCTGATTGTGTCTCCCCGGCGACGTCTCTCGCTGCCACAGAAACGTCGCTCTGTGCGGAAACTGGGCGATGGATGTTAAAAGTCACTGTTTGAAATGTGGCTCGACGGGGGAAGAAGTCTCCACGAGGCCGGGCGACGCCACGCGCACTGTGGGGAAACAGTGCATCTATGCATGAAGAACTGCTGCTGTGGAGGGTGTTGTCTATAGTTTCACGGAATGTGTATGCATATGTGTATCCATTTAAAGTGGAGGCTTGATGTTAAACATCTATGACGACATTGGAAAAACAACAAAAAAAAAAAGACACTTGACAAACCGGAAAGGGAACATATATAAAAAGCATAGAAAGTAAAATGTGGACACAGATGAGAGACGGGACAGAAAGAGAAGCGACGGTGTGTGAAAGACGAACAGAAACAACGCGGTTACAGTGGCCGTAAAGTGGACGAGGGACAGCGAGCGACGGGGGAGGAGAGAGAGATAAAGAGAGGGAGGTGTGGGAACACCGCAGGTCGAGCAAACACCTCGATGGAAGGTCAGAGGCGGGGAGGTGTGACTGTGTGGCTCCCTGCAGCTGGCTCCTGTCCCTGGGCGTGACCCCCTCCTCACCTTCTATTGTTCAGCCAGGCGCCGCCCAATAATACCAGGGCCACACCCGTACCGCCCCGGTGTGCACACACACACTGTTGTTTACCCTGCAGGGCTGTCCGGCCACCAGGCCTTTCCAACAAACAACAACGCTGGAGAAGCCCCTTCCCCAGAAGGGAGAAGGGCCACGTTTGGATGCATTTCAAGAGTCATTAAGAATAACAATTGAGAATTAAATGATGAGAGTACTGCAGTGGATACATAGGTCGTCCAGCTCAGTGGTTCTCAAAGGAGGGTCCTTCGAGAGGTTCCAGGGGGTCCCCAGCAAAACGACTAATAGTTAAACTTCAACATTATTTAACATTGGCACCATAATGTACAATAAGGACAGTTTTCCCTGTAAGGATTGTATAGAGCGGTGTGGAGGTTAGGACTAAATCAATCCAATAGAAATATTCTCAGATTGGGGTCCGGGAGATGAAACCTTACTGAATATGGTCCGTGGCCCGATGCATATGAAATGGAAGCCCTTGATGTGAGAACCGTTTAGAGCCATTGGTTTAGTGCATCCTGTTTGAGTCTGGTCGTAAAAACCGCTGTGAGGTCCCAGAGAAGCGCGGCCGCTGGAAATGACTGACATGGTTCTGCGGCCAAAGGGCTGAGGCTCACAACAACAAAATCCATTCGTATTCACACGATGTGAACATATGGTTGAACCGTTTTCATTGTGAAAGAAAGATGCTCTAGGAGGACGTGGTACGACCCTGACCCACAATACATCTAAATCTAGTCAGCTGTATAACCTAAATCTTATAAAACGTAAGTCATTCATTCAACTTTCTGATCTAGGCTTTGACATAATAACCACAGTGAAAACTGAAGAACCTCTCGGCACCAACGGTCTCAGATTCTAGATTCCATACGGTGCAACATGGACGACTGCAGGACGTTGGGCTGTGCGTTGCATCACATCTGCGTCTCCATCTGGAAGAAATAAGTGTCTGGGGTTTTGCGCCCTGAAATCTGTCCTCCGCGCTGTCTGTGATCAAGCCCCCCTAATCACAGGCTTCAATCTCAGGCTCAAGGGAGGGTCCAGATGTGTGTGTGTGTGTGTGTGTGTGTGTGTGTGTGCTTGTGTTTGAGTACTGGTTAAGGTGGGGTCTTGGGCGGTCAGACGTAGATGCAGTGGAGCAGACAGTGCTTCTCCGTGGCCTGTTCCACGGCAAATGAACAGGATCCAGGGAGTGGAACCAGGGATCAGGAGCCCACACTGCGCTGAACGTCCTCAGACTCCATGGCTTCTATCTGTTTAAGTTCCCATCGTGTGAAGAATCTGCCACTTGGTTCTCCAGCGTGGAGCCTCCTTTATGTGTTTCAACCAGGAAGATAAAGTTAGGACTATGGATGTATGAAAGTTATCGAAATGCATATGGAAATACTTAGCTCAGTGTGTGTGTGTGTGTGTGTGTATGTGTTTGAGGCGGTGCAATCAACAGTTATAAATGATGGGAGCCAAGATTTCAATAAGGCCTGCGTTATCTCTTTATAAAGGGAAAGTGCTTTTTTTTGCTCCCCTCTGGGAGAAGGTAATGTTTCCTTGACACTGCTCCATCACTCCAGCGTCCTGAGGCGGCGGCAGCCAGACATAAATATTCACAACGCTCGGGTGTTTTCCGCACCTGGCGGCCTGAGAGCTGGCGGAGCGCGCCTGTGAAACCAGAGGCCTCCGCGCCGGAGGAGCCACGAGTGCCTGTGCAGTGTGTGGCCTCCTATCTTCACTATTTGCAGAACAAGAATCAGCATTTGAATATAACTGCCGCGGCTTCCCACTTCCCTCGGCCGACGCCGACGACCGACTCAACATTTGCACACGCGCAGAAAAAAGAGAAGGAGAACGGGCGTCGCGCGGCGGCGACGAGAGGAGGTCCGATCGCACCGCTCTCGCGTTTCGTTTAAACCCGCCCGTCCGCGCCGGTGAGTTCAGACGGATATAGGAGGACGTATCCGTCACAGGGGGAACCCCCCCCCCGCCAGCCAGGGCTAAAATAAAACCTTTTCAACCTTGTGGCAGAAAGTGTAAAAGCGTGTCACGCTGCTCTTCAGCGGATGAAACAAGCTTAACGGTCATGAAACCGGTTTTATGATAAAGTGCTTCGTTCACATCTCAAGGCTCATTTTAGTGCAGAAAAGAGTAATTTTCCCGACTCTCTCACGACTTCCTGACTATCTGTTTCTGTATCTGTAAACTTTGTCTACAAACCTTCCAAAGAATATTCATATTGTGATGAGAAGAAATCCCTTGAGATTTTGGTCATAATAATATTGTATTATAATACTGAAATATAGTTGAATGTTGTCTTAAAATCTGCATGACAGTAAAGCAGTGCACATTTAAATTAAAATGATAATATCGACATCAAGAACGGTTGTTGTCTCAGACACCTCGCCTGTTTAAATATCTTATGAAAGCACAGAAACATCGTCAAACTGTCGAGGTATTCCACCAAAAATGTTATTGATACTTTTTCAATATGGCCCAGCCCTAGCGTGACCGATTTAGTGCCTCTCCAAAAAGAAACTAAAGCACATCTTGTATTTTATCCTGTTTCTTTCACCCGCAGATTTTGTAAACTCACATCGTCGACCCCCACCCCAAAAAAAACCCGCTCTCCTGTTCTGGCTTCCTCAGATGTTGACTCTGTTCTGCGGGTAAAGCTGAGCAAACAAGGCCTGTGTTTGCGTGGCTCCTGTAGTAAGTAATGCCGAGGTGACAGAGCACCGGGTACAACCGCCTCCCGTAAAAAGCCAGACGGCTTCAAGCGGCGGCAAAATGCTGATTCCCCGTCTGTTTGGGGACAAATACTTCCCGCAGGAAACGCAGGGAGAACGGGGCCTCATTGGGAACCCACATGAGCAGCAAGATGAAGAGACTTCCTGCGTCGCTCAAAAGGCGTCGGTGGAATCGGACTCCACCTTGGAGCGGGTGCCTGAAATGACACTACTGTGACAGGCAGACTGGCGACAATAACAGAACAGGGAATGTGCAGTTTGGGGAGTTTGGAGGATCCCCTCCATTAAATTGCATAGAGGAAAAGCTAAAATATACATAGTGTAAAACGACAGAGAAAAGAAGGGTGGAGGTTCTGCACAAGATGATTGCAACATTTTCTGTAAAACCGACCAAAATTCACAGTCAATGCGAGGGATCCCCCAAATATGGCGGCTTGCTCCGGCAATGTCACGTCAGCGTCACAAAAGGTGTCTCAGGAACCTTACTGTGAAGGTTCTTCTCGTTGTTTAGTACCCGCGTTCCAATTGATGATCATTCATCAATTGGAACGCGGGTACTAAACAACTTATGCTAGCGAAACAAAACAACCACTCAACTGTATGAAAATACACTGACATCATATCAAGACAGTAAAAACAACATGTTTGAGGCGTTGATCGGAGCATTACTGCCAGCCAACTACTCACGACAACACTTTGGAGAATGTACTTCCTTCATTAACGTCTGTCGATCAGCAGTCCTGTACAGGAAACAGGACACAACATTTCTGGGAACCTGGGGACAGACTGGAAAAGCTTGTTCGATTCTTTAATTAATATGCACTGATACACATCATATCATATACATCAGCGCATCCCAACCACCAAACTACATTGTTTGGTCACAGCTCATAACCCTAATGGTGAAATTCAATACACATAAAACATTGAAAGACAAACGCTAATATCTTCATTGGAAAATACATACGATTTACAATAATATACAAATAAATAAACAAATAAACAAACAAATGAATAATAAATACAAAATAAATAAATAATATGAATGCTAATTCTACTATAACAATTAATATAGTTGTAGCTTAAACAATTAAAGGTTTAAGGTCACCCAAAGGATTATCACTGTGAAATCAGATAATATATTGATAAATCTGGCACGCAAGTAATTTTTTGAAATCACAATGCTAAATTTATCCACACAAATGTACTTCATGATTGGAAAATATAAAACAGAATTAAATAGATCATAAGAGCGATATTTCTAACAGGTTTTTGAGGAAATTCACTAGTGTGCAGAGGAAACAAAACAAAACAAGAAAAACAGGCCGGTTTTCCTTTTAACTTAAAGTGTACCTATGATGCTCCTTTTCAAGTTAATATATGGTTCCTGAGGTCCCCAAAACATGTTTTTAGGGGTTTTCTTTGCTGAAAATAACACTCAGATTATGCATTCGAGCCATTCTCACGTGCGTCCAATCCACCCTGTCTGATAGGGGTTGTTTCAGTGGGAGGAGCCTCCTCCCGAGGCCCCGAGTTCTGTGAGCCAATGGGGTTTGAGCACAAGTTCCAGGTTCTGTTGTATTTACTCCGTAACCTTCACTAATTTCCCCTCATCAGTCGCCCAAAATGTGTTTCTGAAGAAATATGAGGCGAGAAATAATCAATCCAGTTCCATATTAGATCGACAAGGCCCCATTTAAAAGTTTGTTCCCACTTTCACCGCGGTGACCGGAGCAGCGTGGCGCTTGGAGCCCCCCGCAGAATGGGGCGGGGCCTGGGGGCCTTTTAATTTCATTCAATTACGGAAACGTCGGAAAATAAAATACAATAGCATAAAAAAAATACATATATCTAGTTTTGTTTGGAGAAACGTGGAGCGGATCGCCTACAGTACAGTCAACCTAACGTGGACGGACACACACACACACACACACACACACACACACACACACAGAAAGAAACCCACAGCGAATACTTACATTTCCATCGTCCTTTTCTTATAAAAGATTTGTGCTGGTCTCTGCAGCCAACCACAGGGCACGCCCCATGAGCAGCTCTTAGCTTCGATGCTAGCAGGTCCGGTGGCGCGCTTCTAATTATTAAAGTGTCTTAATGTTAGTAGCACTGAGCCACAAAGCTGAACAGCTTGTGTTAGGACTAAAAACATACCAGGTTGTCTTATTTCACAGTGTGTCTGTTCATAGACCCATCAGACCGCAAATGTATGTGCACAAGCTCTGGAGATCTTGCGTCATAGGTCCCCTTTAAACATGGCCGCCCTGGAGGAAGACAACCAGGCCAATGGCCCCCAGGTCATTTGAGTATAACAAACCATTATCACACCTTGTTTTTCCTTTTGAAAACGGGCTTTGGGGATGCCCATTCAATAGGGAAGTATGACATGCAATCGACTTGAAAATTCCAAGTTAAAACTAATACGAAACAGAGGGTGTAGTGACGTCAAACACATGTTTACTCTCGCCAACCAGGCACGCATGCGCAGTCAGGGTGAAACTTCACATTCAAACCGCGTCAACGCGACGGCCAATCGAAACTGAGAACGCAGTTGCGTCACGGTCAGAGCCGGCCAATCGGAGATCCCCACGACTGTAGAAAACCTCCGCTGGTGCGACTCCCCCTCCAGCAGTTGCAACTTGACAGGGACCGGAGCAGGATCGGGACCAGCGGAACGACCGGGTTTCAAGCGGTTCCCTCCCGACCCAAGACGCACACAGTCGCGGTAGCTCGCGTAGGATATACGACATGGTGGTGGTCACAGCGGGGAGCGCGGGGGCCCACAAGGTGCTCCTGATCTCCGGGAAGCAGGGCGCCGCGGCGGGGGGCTTCGGCCGACCCTTCTCGGTCGTGCTGCCGTCGAGCTCCAGCCAGGCGGCCGCGGCCGCAGCCGCAGCCGCCGCCGCGGCGGCGTCGTCGGACTCTGATTCCTCCGCCGCCGCGGGGCCTCCGCTCCGGAAGAGGCAGCGGCTCACACACCTGAGCCCCGAGGAGAAAGCGCTTCGCAGGTCAGTCCGGCCTTTTTGTAAACGGCCTTTTTGTCCCGTGGAGTCTGCCGAGAACGCAGCTTATCGGGATCCGCCCAAAGACGCGGAATGTGGAGCGAAGGGAGAAAAACATGGAAATAAATAAAAATCACTCAAACTAAAAAATAACGTGTGGAAACGTCCCCGTTCTTATTTAGCAAAGCCATCTTAACATTTTAAGGTGAATTTATATTTAAACTTAATTTAAAACCCTATCGCATACAGTAACAGTACACGCCCATATTTGTATTATCTATAAATCTGAAATGCCCGTGTACTTTTTCGTTTTTGTGTGTGTATATATAGATATAAATAATATATATTTTTTGCTGATTTGTTTTTCTTTTCTACTCTGTATTGCGCAGCCATAAACCCGAACATATGTTACTAAACATTGCAAACACACAGAACCCACATTAGATCTCCGTCGATCGGGTGTAGTTCGGACTCTGGGCCCCGTCCCGCCCGGTTCCTGCACCGGACGAGCAGGACACTGATATCCTGGTTTGCTTGCGTGGCAGGAATATGGCCGTGGTTGTGCAATGCCAACAACTCTGTCTCGTCGTGGCTTAGTCAGCATCACGGAAAGAATGTTTCAGTACTAGTTCTTTTTTTTTTCCACCTCCGAACCCTCGCCCCTCAAACAGGAAACTCAAGAACAGAGTGGCGGCGCAGACGGCCAGAGACAGAAAAAAGGCCAAAATGGGAGAGCTGGAACAACAAGTTCTGGAGTTGGAGCTGGAGGTAAATTACCCCCCCCCTCCCTACGTTTATATGCATGTTGTCGGTGAGTGGAGTAAGACGCTGTCCTCACCCTCGTCCAGAACCAGAAGCTCCACATCGAAAACAGCCTGTTGAGGGGAAAGACGAGCGGCCTCCTGACGGAGAATCAGGAGCTGAGGCAGAGACTTGGCTTGGACACGCTGGAGTCCAAAGACAAGGTGCGCGGGGTCGGGTCTGGTCTCGGCGTGTGTGGGGGGGGAGGGGGGGGGTTGGTTCACGGCGGCCATGTTGGATTGCAATGTGGCGTAACGCGCGCTCCTTCCTCTGCCCATTCCCAGGTGGTGGTGTCCGGCGGGGACGATGCAGGTTTGGGGATCGGGTCTTCTGAGTCCGCAGCACTCAGGCTACGTGTGCCTCCGCAGCAGGTGCAGGCCCAGCCGTTCCTAAATCTGAAGACTTCCCAATGGATACAGATGGTCCTGACGCTACAGACAATGAGGTGCGTGTTCTCCCGTCATACAGGTTGTAACGACGCCGCGTTGACTCTGTTATAATGGTGACAAACGATGTCTCCTGGCAACCGTCAAATTTACCTATGTAACTACGGAGGTGTTGACTGAACTGTCATTACCTCTTTTCAGCAGAGACAAATGAAACGCTTGTAAAAGTGAATTTGTTGATTTTACATTAGAACCATGTCTGACCTATAAAACTAATGTGCTGTATTTAAAGCAGTAGAGTCCTGGGGCCCCCCCAGGAGTCCTTAAAGGGGTTCTGGGGTCCCCAGCAGAATTATTAATTCGACATTATTTCATGTTTAGAGAATGAGATGCAGTCTACTTAACTAGTATTGGACACACTATTTAAACCAATTTTATTCCAGAAAATTGTTTACAGATGTCATTTGCGTAGCAGTATTAAAGTCAAGGTGTTGGTCGAAATACTTGCTACTACAGTCATGTTAGTATGGGAGGGTATTTGTTCCAGTCGGCTTGAAAAGCCACATGATGCACTGATCTAATTGTCAAAGCTCCATAAAGACACTAATGGGTTAAAGACTCTGGTTCTCAGAGGTCGGGGGCTGGGTGCTCACGGGTTGGTGGACTAATCCCTCACACGGTCTCTCCCCCAGTCTGATCTGCTCCTGGGCATTCTGGACATCCTTGACCCGGAGCTGTTCCTCAAGTCATGTGAACAGGAGCACAAGGAGTCACAGGTGCTGCTGGTCGGAGGGGGGGACGCACTACCTGCCGCCCCACCTGCAGCTCTGGGGCCCGCACCAGCCAAGCTGGAGGCCCTTAATGAACTGATCCACTTCGACCACATTTACACAAAGCCCGTGGCGGTGGCGTGCGACGGGCGCGGCGACGACATGGAGAGCGACAACACGGAGGTGAAGGCCGAGGAGGAGGCCGAGGCGGCGGGCCTCGCCGTCATGGAGGGCGAGGTGGTCTACGTCAAAGACGAGCCGGAGGAGGTGGTCATCCTCGCCTGCGACCGTGGTCACCGGGCGGATGACTTCCTCTCAGTGGCGTCCTCCGCCGTGGCCCTTGACGGCCTGGATAAGGAAGCGTACCTGGCGGAAGCCTACAGCGACTCTGGATGCGAGCGGTCCCCGTCCCCCTTCAGCGACATGTCCTCGCCCTTGTGCTCCGAGAGCTCCTGGGACGACGTGTTCGCCAATGAACTGTTCCCCCAACTTATCAGCGTCTGAACCATCGCCTTTAGCTTGTTGGCCTGTAGATAACAGCGCTGTTTTAGTAGTGAAAAATAACTGAGCGGCACTAAAAGCTTGTATGATTCACAAGCCCCAACGTTAAGATATATTAAAACAAATTGGCACGTAATCTCCTTTCTTACTACAGCAGGTCTGTACCATTGGCGATGCCCCATTGTCTTGGAGTTCTGGACGGCTAAATTGTAGCATTGCTGAATGCGATTGTAGTTTAAGATTGCTTCAAAATCTTAACACTCACTCTTTCAGGACAAAATGTGGGTGAAAATCCAGTATTTCTGTAAATGTTATCTATAGGTGAACGGGGACTGATCATTTAAATACAAAGTTTATTTATTTGTGTATCTTTTCAGAGTCTTTGTACGTTAGCCTTTTCGCATGTATAAATGCATTCTTTAATTTTGACGCTCTCCATGTAGTCTATTCTACTGCATTAAAAAAAATTTGCATTGCATTTTGTCTCCTTGTTTTCACTTACTGCAGTAGTTGCACATGACATGTTTTATTGGATTAAAAAGTTCAAGAGGTTATTTGCCAAATGTCATGAAACTGATTACACACTAAGGCTCTAAAAATCAGCCGCAAGGGGTGGCCCATAATCGTGATTCTGGGTTCTGATTATATAATGTCGTATTAAACATGATTTTAAATTAAACTTACATTCAAGACTTTTTTTTTTGATTAGACTATAATTCATGAATTTCTTTTTACAGGTCTTGATTGTTCCGAATTCTTTAAGCCGTTAGCTTATCTTGACTGAAATCGCTTACACAACACGGTTCAAGACTAGAAATCCTCCTTCCAAGGACGTAGGGTACATAAGTTCAGCCTCTAAATGTTGTTCCCCAGAACACTGCATGACAAGGGCCAAATGTTCTACAAAGTACTTAATTGATCTCTTTCATAGAATATTTCTATATTTGGACATCATGGCAAATTAATCTGACTCCACATGCCTCTTAGATATTTCTAGTGTAAGGATTGCCTCCAGGCATTAATCAGACCTTTTTGCTGTGACACTGTACTACAACCTGACTAATAGTTAACCACGAAGGGTCAAGGTTCAGTCAGATAACTGCGGAATTTAGAAGCAACATTTATATTTACTATCTCTCTGGTGGGTGCACACAGTCTTCTGGGAAACCGTACTGTGGTTTCCTGGGAAGCGGGCAGGGAGGAACCTGAGAAGCCGCTGTGACCGTCTCCTCTCAATGATGTCAGTGTTGGTATTGTTCTCCTTCGGCCTGGGAACCAGCGAAGGTCAACAAGCAAACACAGCTCGCCCGGTCGCACACTGCAGTCTTTATTCTGGTCTGTTCTACCCCCGACCCTGAACCCATTCGGTGAATGGAAGGTCCCACCTTTGAAAACACTCAGACTCCACACCACAATCCAGGCTGATTAGATCAAGGCCTTGGAACAGGTCTCCGATCCAGTGGCTGACACCCTGTCTCTGTCTTGTCTCATCTCGGTTGATTGGCTTTGTTTTGCATTTTTTTTTAAATTTTGCATTCCAAATACATGTAAATGTTGGCTGTAGACATTTCGCAGCATCAGAGTAAATATAACCGCTCGCCTGTTAAAAACCTGAACGCCAAAAGCAATTGATCCGACGGAAGACCGTGCTACTTTCGATCTGACCTCCATTTTGTTCTCTTGCGGTGCACTGCGTACGACCACAACAGCATCGGCGTAATCCTCCCCTGCCTCCCTGGAGGACGTGGTGAGATGTTAACCGTTTCCTGTCTGCTACTTCCAAAACCACAGAAAAGCTAAATCAGTCCAGCAGCTGTGCACACGAAAGTGAAACACCGCCTCGCTCTGACTGCGCTTGTACGGGATGACTTTTATTTAATTCACAGCTCGTCTTGCGGCGTGAACGAGGCGTCAGTATTCCTAGCCTCGGTTTATGTGCATTGTCGTTTTCCTCTGTCATTTGTGAGGACTCATCTTCAGTGAGAATATTATATTACAGCAAACTGAGAAGCTGTGGGCCCAGTGGTCACCTCAGGACCTCACGTGCAAAAAAAAAAAGAACCGTGGGGTGGAAGCCTCGTGAAAGGATTGGGCTTGTATGGTACATTCAGAGATGTGTTATACGTGATAAAGTATTCAGACCCAATGCTGGTTTCACATTTTATTCTCCTGGATTCTAAATTCCAGCTGATCTACAAGAGCTTTTAAAAATGTATACCATTTTTTTTTTTTAAAGCCAACTTTGCTCAACTCACCTCACTTGTTGATGACCTTCACCGCTGGAAGAAACGAAGGATCACCTGTTTTGAGTGGAGCCATGATAATACGTCTCCCTCCTCTCTACGACGTCCAACAGTGTGAAACCAAGACGCAGAGAAAAGAGCATTGAAACAAGTCCTGGATGTCATGGCTGAGAGGTACAGCTGTGGGGGAAGGGAGTGTGACACACATAAAAGGATTCCAGGCAAATGATCAAAATCCCAAAGCATTTTCAATTGTTAGCGTGACAGGGGTTTTACCACAGTGAACCTGTTACCCAAACCAAATACAAGGTCTTGCCAGAATTCAAAATATTTTGTCCTGAAAAAATACTTTATTCTTTACACTTGATCAAAATTTGATCGATTAAAATTGCCAAAAGGGTTTCGGTAAAGTGGTGCAGTTCCAGCCACGAGGCTTCTCTGTAATCCAGAGCTCACGAAAAACGGTGATATTTCTGGCCACCATTTGTAAAAGGTGCCGCCGCCATGTCAAACGGCGCCTCAGGTCAAAGTTCGCGCTCAAATTAGATCCCCATTCAACGTGTTAATACGAGACTGTCGTCAGCTATCCGTGGATTTAGATAAACCCCATTGCCCGTCTCCAGTTACTACACTCAGCAGTATTACAGAGGATCGCTAAGCCTGCTTAGGCACCTGTCACAGGGCGGGGCCGGTGCTGGAGGCCGCTGAACGAACATCCTCACGACCTTCTTTAAAGAGGTATTCCTGACTTAAATGCACAATTATTTAAAATGCTCAAGTTATGGATACTGCCGCCCCCAACCCCTGCTTCTTACTGGTTTCATGTTCACTGCTTTAAAGAGAACGAGGCGTCAGAACGACGGTTTCCTGGGAGACAAGTCATATCACGCTGGCAGACCTGCAGTCAGCCCTGGTCGTTCTCGCTCCACGGACCATGAACCTTCTGGTCACGTGGTGCCGGCGATCAGAAGGTTGACGGTTCGGGGCCCGACGGTGGTCGTCCCTGCAGTACCTGACCACCTGTTGCGATCTGAGAGGGAACAAAATGGTATATTTCATTATTGGCTGTCGTGCACTTGGAGAAGCAGGCTGCAGGTCCTGAGACTCGGGGCTGAACGAGTGGTTCCAGGTGGGGGGGGGGGGGGGGGTGACCGTGACATTTAAAAACCATCTGAGGCAAACAACATCTGCCCGGACGGTCTGCGGTCAAATCTTCCTGTTAGACGACGAGGAATACAAATCAATTTAGAGAGAGAAACACATCAGGCTGCACTGGATGCATATTTTATTAATGAAAAAAAAAAAAAAAGTAGCCTCTGTGTTAAAGCGCACTCACACTCACATGTACAGAATTAGACCCAGAGGAAACAACGCTGGTGCACATTGTTTTGAACCTTTTTCAACGTATTAGTCAATAAAATAAATAAGAAAGGGAGCCATTTCTGTGTCATCAGAATGATCTCTTAAACATGAACTCAACATAATGTAGCACGCACGCACACACACACATTATCTACTAATGATGTCTATACCGATCAGTAACAGTAACGGACACCTGAATGGTTCCATTTCACCGCATGGGTTTGCTGTCATTCACCAGACACCTGTCCGTTTGGAGACCGCACATTCCTCAAGCCCTCCAGCAGTGCGGTGACGAGGCGCTCGGTGCTGCGGGTGCTGGCCTCCAGGATGGAGGAAATCAGCCGCTCCTCCCTCTCCTGGCTCTGCTGGATCTGCTGTGCCAGCCAGGTGTTCTGCTGCTGCTGCATCCTCTCGATGAACACCTGCTGCTGCGTGCTCCAGCTTGCCATGGCTGAGTCGGTCCTACTCCTCCTCGTTGGTCCTGAAATAAATCATATTCACTCATATTATCACTTATACCACCACATAACACAGATTCTGGCCATTATAACTAGAGATGCACCGATTGTGAAATTCTGGGCCGATGTCGCCCCCCCAATAACAATTTGGTCGATGCCAAGGTTTTCCGAGTTCCTGCAAATGCAACATCAATGGTTGTTAATAGGGATGTTAATAATTAATCGTTTAACCGTTAACTGACAATAACAATTTTGACTGATTAACACTATCAGTTAAACAGTTAAAAAAACAACAACAACAAAACATTGCAAAAACGTTCTTTGATCATGCAGCGTTTGTTGCGTGATAAAATAAAAATAGGAAGGTCAGTCCATCAACATATGGGGGATTTATTTTGTGTCCGATTATTATTATTAATTATTTCTAGGGCTGTACCCAACTCAGAATTTTATCAGTGGAACTGGATTCAGCTGGTCAATGCGAATATGTGACGTGGAAGGGGTTCACGGAGGACTGCAATGTATCTTCCAATCACTAGTTGCAGCAGTGAGCATCTTGTCAGGGAGCAGTGGGACGAGGGGAGCGGCGAAGAGGAACCCGACTCATTGAATGCAGAAATGATATTTTCCATCGCTTATTATCAGCATTTACACACAACTGACATATTGCACCATGGCAGCGAGTTATCACAAATATGTTTGAGAGTCCTTTGAGGTAGTTTGTGTTGCAAAGTGCGTCATACTTTTTGGACTATTTGGGTTAGAGTAGCACTTTGCCAACGACGGGTGCAATCCTGACAGGACCCGGATTTGCAGAAGTCCCAATGAAAACAAGCAGGGTCCAATAATTTCTAAAGTCCAATAAAAAAAAGACAAATTATTAAAAAAAAAAAATAAATAAAAGTGGTACAGTGCCCTAATATTTTAATCTTTTTGAATAATGGTTAATATACCCTCTATGATAGATATTTTTTTTTTTTTTATGCTAAAATGGGTCTCAAAATAATACTTTGGCGGCCGTCAAAACAATGGGGCGGCCCGCCAAAGTAGAAAGTCTATGTGTGGGGAACACTGGATAAACATCGGCCACTGCCATCGGTGCACGTCAACTTATCTGCTGATAAGCCGATGGCAGTCAACAAGGTGAATATCGGCCGATACCGATGTACGGCTGATAAATCGGTGCATTCCAAATCACAAGACGTCTTCAATTGTGCTGGTCGCTGAACGTAGGTGTGTACAAGGGAGGCATACTGACCCGGGGCAAGGGACGACGGAACCGCAGCCATGGGAGTGCTGGCCCACTCAGGCTCTGCTATTGCTTCCAGAACTTCGTCGGGGTCCATGGCAGATCTCTCTGGTGAGGGGGAGAGGTGAACACAAACGTACAGTACGGGTTCATTTCCATTGTTATTTCTGTCAGAACTTAAGTTTAAAACATGTTTTTTTCTCTAAGGAGGTCTAGATGCGGCCGCGAGATCAAATGTAACACAGTGATTGATAGTGGTAGATATAACAAGAGAAGTGATTGTATTTGGCGATGCTTTTGGTTTCTGGTAAGGTTTGGCTATGCCAGTAAAATGTGGGCCTGTGAAAATACAAAGCCTGCAACAGTAACTGGAGCTGCAGCTTCAGGATCCTATTTCTACAACACAAGGACCCTAGATTTTGAGACAGTGTCACCTAGCAAATTATAATTCCACCCAAATACTATTTACTGTCTAATGACTTATAGTTTTATAATATATATAATATAATAATGTTAGGCGGTTAAGTTGAGGTATAATGTTATAGATGGTTAAGTTGAGGTATAATGTTATAGACGGTTAAGTTGAGGTATAATGTTATAGATGGTTAAGTTGAGGTATAATGTTATAGACGGTTAAGTTGAGGTATAATGTTATAGACGGTTAAGTTGAGGTATAATGTTATAGACGGTTAATTTGAGGTATAATGTTATAGACGGTTAAGTTGAGGTATAATGTTATAGATGGTTAAGTTGAGGTATAATGTTATAGATGGTTAAGTTGAGGTATAATGTTATAGAAGGTTAAGTTTATGTATAATGTTATAGACGGTTAAGTTGAGGTATAATGTTATAGATGGTTAAGTTGAGGTAAAATGTTATAGATGGTTAAGTTGAGGTATAATGTTATAGATGGTTAAGTTGAGGTATAATGTTATAGAAGGTTAAGTTTATGTATAATGTTATAGACGGTTAAGTTGAGGTATAATGTTATAGATGGTTAAGTTGAGGTAAAATGTTATAGATGGTTAAGTTGAGGTATAATGTTATAGATGGTTAAGTTGAGGTATAATGTTATAGACGGTTAAGTTGAGGTATAATGTTATAGATGGTTAAGTTGAGGTATAAGGTTATAGATGGTTAAGTTGAGGTATAAGGTTATAGATGGTTAAGTTGAGGTATAATGTTATAGACGGTTAAGTTGAGGTATAATGTTATAGACGGTTAAGTTTATGTATAATGTTATAGATGGTTAAGTTGAGGTATAAGGTTATAGACGGTTAAGTTGAGGTATAATGTTATAGACGGTTAAGTTTATGTATAATGTTATAGACGGTTAAGTTGAGGTATAATGTTATAGATGGTTAAGTTGAGGTATAATGTTATAGACGGTTAAGTTGAGGTATAATGTTATAGATGGTTAAGTTGAGGTATAAGGTTATAGATGGTTAAGTTGAGGTATAAGGTTATAGACGGTTAAGTTGAGGTATAATGTTATAGACGGTTAAGTTGAGGTATAATGTTATAGACGGTTAAGTTGAGGTATAATGTTATAGATGGTTAAGTTTATGTATAATGTTATAGACGGTTAAGTTGAGGTATAATGTTATAGACGGTTAAGTTGAGGTATAATGTTATAGATGGTTAAGTTTATGTATAATGTTATAGATGGTTAAGTTGAGGTACAAGGTTATAGACGGTTAAGTTGAGGTATAATGTTATAGATGGTTAAGTTTATGTATAATGTTATAGACGGTTAAGTTTATGTATAATGTTATAGATGGTTAAGTTGAGGTATAAGGTTATAGACGGTTAAGTTGAGGTATAATGTTATAGATGGTTAAGTTGAGGTATAATGTTATAGATGGTTAAGTTGAGGTATAATGTTATAGATGGTTAAGTTGAGGTATAATGTTATAGATGGTTAAGTTTATGTATAATGTTATAGATGGTTAAGTTTATGTATAATGTTATAGATGGTTAAGTTTATGTATAATGTTATAGATGGTTAAGTTGAGGTATAATGTTATAGATGGTTAAGTTGAGGTATAATGTTATAGATGGTTAAGTTGAGGTATAACGTTATAGATGGTTAAGTTTATGTATAATGTTATAGATGGGTAAGTTGAGGTACAAGGTTATAGACGGTTAAGTTGAGGTATAATGTTATAGATGGTTAAGTTTTTATGGTGTCTTCCATCTTGTCCTCGGATCCCTGGACTGTGGACCTGAAACTGCAGCCTCCTCTATTGCAGGGACCTGGTGCTCAGGTGAGCTCCATGGCACGTTGCTCTACACACTGCGCCTCTGGACATGAAGCAGCGAACCTCACACCGTGTTGTCATCGATAGCGGAACCAAACGCTCACCCGACGCGGAACTCGACGACTCGCCGTCTTCGGCCATGGACGTCGCCGCGCGGTTCTCGAAGCCCACATCCACGCCGCCGGGCGCGGTGCTCGAGGGGGGTCGACGGCCCAGCATCCCCTCCAGGATGTCGAAGTGCGGGCTTCGGGGCGGATGGCGGCCGCCCGCCGTGTTGCTGCTGTGGTTCTTGGCTTTGAGGTACGCCTGCTTCAGCGACTTCCACCGACACCGCACCTGCTCCACCGTCCGGGAAAACCCTCCGTCCGCCATCTTCTCGGACACCCTCTTGAATATGCGCCCGTTGCGGTTCTTGCGGCCATCCAGGTACCTCACTATACCCATCTCCCGCATCAGATCCAGCATGAACACGGTCTCACGTTCAGACCAGAAGTGCGCGGGTTTGCCGGCGGTCGCCATGGCGTCCGTTGTTTATCTGTCAAAAGCGTTTCCGGCGTGAGCGGCGCACGCGCAGTTCGAATGCGCCGATCATATCCGGGTTGAGGCGTTTACATGGCAAGTCAATGGAGCGACTGCGGAGAAATCCAGGTTTGTTGAATCAGAATGAGAACCAGAAACAGAATCAGAACCAGAAACAGAATCAGAAACAGAATCAGAACCACAACCAGAAACAGAATGAGAACCAGAAACAGAATCAGAATCAGAACCAGAAACAGAATCAGAACCAGAAACAGAATCAGAAACAGAATCAGAAACAGAATCAGAAACAGAACCAGAAACAGAATCACAACCAGAAACAGAATCAGAATCAGAACCAGAAACAGAATCAGAACCAGAAACAGAATCAGAAACAGAATCAGAATCAGAAACGGAATCAGAAACAGAATCAGAAACAGAAACAGAAACAGAATCAGAACCACAACCAGAAACAGAATCAGAAACAGAAACAGAATCAGAAACAGAATCAGAACCACAACCAGAAACAGAATCAGAACCAGAAACAGAATCAGAAACATAATCAGAACCACAACCAGAAACAGAATCAGAACCAGAAACAGAATCAGAAACAGAATCAGAACCACAACCAGAAACAGAATCAGAAACAGAAACAGAATCAGAAACAGAATCAGAACCACAACCAGAAACAGAATCACAACCAGAAACAGAATCAGAAACAGAAACAGAATCAGAAACAGAAACAGAAACAGAATCAGAAACAGAATCAGAAC
>NC_137203.1:4108185-4178185 GCF_960531495.2 Zeus faber
TCCGTGACGCGGCCGTCGACGAACACATTAGTTCCATCACCATCCGAGGCTCATTTTTCTACCTGACACGACGACGGCTGACGGAGTGGAGGGCACAAGGGCGGGAGAGAAGGCCACAATAAGATAGCTCAGGTGGCGCTGTTCCTCAGTTGGCACAGAGTGGAGGAGGCAAAAAACACGAGAGGGTTGGTGGTGAAGCCACCACACTTTACATGTGTTAAAATGCCTGAAGGAGGACATTTGATGACCAGACCAGAGTTTCAGCTCGTTTACCAGTCAGCACACACGCTGCATTAGGCCTCATTTCACCGGCCACCATCCAAAGCGTGTGTGTGTGCATGTGTTGTAGTGTGGTGTGCTGTATGACAATTAAAGATTCTTCATATATGGATGGATGTAGGGATGCATGGATATATGGATGTATGGATGGATGTATGGATATTTGTGCATCTAAATACACATGTATTGTATTTCATGCCGAATGAAATATGCAACATAAATACAAATTTACCGGCTTGTTTACCGTATTGTCAGTGGGACCAGGAGATCATTCTACGGCAGCTTTCTCAGCGTATCGTCGGATGAGAGCTGTAATCAGGGAAATGGTCGGGGATAATGAAACATGTAAAACAGGCGAAGGGTAAATTATTCAGCTGGATGGTCCTCTCATGCAACACAGGACTCGTTTTCCTCCAGGACAGCAACCCGGGTGTTACAGCACAGACTTAGCTGCGTATATAATTGTTGAATATTTACTTTTGCTGAATAATTGCAGTTGAAATGAGAACAAAATCTCGTATCAACAGGGAAGTAAATGAGTCACCAGAGTGGAGCGACAGAGCGTTTTGCCCTCTTGATGTCATAATCTCACTCTGCTTGTTCAAACACTTCTCTGTTCCCCGCTCGCTGCCAGCTCTGCTTTCACAACGACAAAGTGCCCAGCGCTAAGTTGGAGGGTAAATATTGAATTTTCCTGCAGGCGGTTGGGTTTGCCGTGTTTGGAACGATGCCCGTGGAAAGAAGATCCGGCTGGAGCGAGATGCATGCTTCTCATCTAAACCCAAAGACGCCGCTTCGTGCCTCTTCTCGCTCCTTCAACAGCAACACCAAGAGGAGCAGCGATGTCTCACACTGCAAGCATTCTTTCAAATAAAGGTTTTTATTGAATTTTCTGCCATGAATCTGATTGTTCAAGTAAAAGCGTGAAAGTCGATTTGAAACGTCCTCAAAAGAACCTGCTCAACGCCGTGACCCCGAAGAACACACATTCCATCCTAGTTCACCTCCTGGTCCAGCTTCATCCTCCTCTTCCTCTTGGCATGTCGTGCAGTAAAATGTGAAATATTCGATTTGAAATGTGGAGCAAACCTTTACACACCACACACAGAGCTCAGTGACCGCCTCCTGACCGGCTCCGTTTCCAGCAGTGAATTCCCTGTTCATTCACTCCATTGACCTTTCTGAAAATCCTTCTGGGAGGAGGTTTGAACCTGGAACCGAGCCAACAAACGACCAGATGAATCGTGACCATAAAGCATTTGATCCGGAGTGAAAATAAATTGGAAAACGGAAAAAAAGGCAAAGTTACAAGACTGTGTATCTCATTATTTTAAGAGCGAAGGAACTACTCATCCCATAAACCATTGGGAAGGACACCATTCCAACGACTTCCAACCTCACGATAGTTTGGCAGTTCTTGAATGTCATTATATAGTGTTTATATTGTGGATAAAGGTTATATATTGTAGTTTATGTTGTTTGTGTATATATAGTGTTTCAGTTCAGTGGTAGGTAACAGTAACAGCGAGCTCCACCAATCAGAGATGGCGCTGTTGCACTGTAGGATTATGTATATGATGTGTTGGAAGCAGAAAAAATGGTCAAGCGTAAGGATCTGAGCCACTTTGACAAGGAGCACATTGTGATGCTGGACGACTGGGTCAGAGCATCTCCACAACCACTGGTCTTGTGGGCTGTTCCCTCTGCAGTGGTTACTACCGACCAAAAGGGCTCCAAGGAAGGACATGGTCATGGGCACCCAAGACTCATTGATGCACGTGGGGAGCGAAGTCTAGCCTGTCTGATTCGATCCCACAGAAGAACTACTGTAGCACAAATCACTGAAAAGTTAATGCTGCTATGAAATGTGTCAGAACACACAGGACCCCTGTCCACCCCTGAAAGCACCTACAATGGACACGTGAGCATCAGAACTGGACCACGGAGCAATGGAAGAGGGTGGCCTGGTCTGATGAATCACCTTTTCTTCTACATCATGTGCATGGGCCGGGTTAGGCTCCGATCTGATGGAGCATCTGTGGGGGCCCCACCTCCAACTTCCAGGACTTAAAGCATCTGCTGTTAACGTCTTGGTGCCAGATACCACATGACACTTTCAGAGGTCTTGTGGAATCCATGCCTCCACAGGTCACAGCTGTTTTAGTGGAACCAGTGGGAGCTACATAGTATTAGCAGTTATTAGTGGTGGTTTTAATGCTGTGACTGATCGGCGTATACCATCACTTCACAATCTCTCAGCTCGTGGTCAGTCTACCTTGGATGGTAAAGACATTATGGCTTATAATCAAAATCCTCCATTCAGAATATGAATGGGATTTTCAGTTCTGGAAACTCACTGTTTTGCTCTATGGCAATTAAAAATACCTTAAAATTGTATTCCAAAGTACTAATTTTACTTTTCAGCCCAGACTCCTCTCATGGTCTGGACCCTTTTGCCACGCCTTCCATTGGAGCTCCGTCCCCAAGGACCTTGTAGCATTCCTGAAATGTAAGCTGACACCGCCCCTCCCATAACTCAGCATCTGCCGAGACGCCCCACACGCCATGCTTTATATATCAGTAAATATTATATTGAGCCCTAACGGATGGTCTGAGTGAGAGGGTCTCAACTGGGGGTTCCCTGACACCAAACTGGGTCAAGGGAGCATATTGAGGGGGCCGCAGGTGTAAACGTGAATTGCTGTTATTTCAATGGATTTGTATTTAATTTGGTTTTGGGATCTTTAACATACAGGGCTAGCCTCGCCCCCATATGGAAACATCTTCTGAGGACAAAAGTACACTGGTCGTTAAACGAAAACCCTGCAACCGCACCAACTGGCATTCGTTAGAATAGAGCTGTCGTTAACTGGAGCGGCCTTTTGGGGTACATCCTTTCATTTTTAGGGTTACAACGGGGTATCATTCAGGGCTGAAACAGAGGAGGCTTCAGGAAGGAGACAGTGAGCAGCCGGGTGAGTCCATTCGCTACCTCGTCTAAGCAATCTTTAGAATCCTGTACGGTTGTAATACCTGGCAGGCTGGAGGTCGAACCCCTTATATGGAGGACGAGTCCGGAGCACTGTGCGGCGCTGTTGCCCGGAGACAGTACAAATACACGGTCAAGTAAACATCAGAAATGTAAAAGTAGGAGAGGGGTCTGGGTCCTGATGTCATGACTGAGGACGAGTGTGGATCCTGAGGCGAGACCAGTTGAGAACCACTTGTGTGTGTTGGGCCTACATACTGGATGGCATGGGGAGCTTTCGTAACCCAGGAATTCAGAATCAATAACAAGCACGCACGCACGCTTGACGCACGCACGCACACGCACACGCACACGCACACACACACACACACACAGACATATACACACACACACACACACACACACACACACACACACACACACACACACACACCTTCCATTTCCTTGGATGTGTCCAAGAGTCTGTTCAAAATCGGAGGGGAAGGTGGATAAAACCTCCACAGGGAACATCTTATCAGGAGTGATAAGAGGAGCTGGAGGGTCCCTGCTCAAGTTCACCACAACAAGCCTCTTATGATAACACAAAGTGAGAACACTTTTACTGTAAGGGTTAAACACTTTAGTATTACACATGGAGCAGAGCAGATAACGTTCTAGTATAGCAATGTGTGTGAACCAAACGTGGCATCATACTTTTCACAGTTGCAACCAGACATGACTACATTTCACGTAAACTTGGTGTCAAGATATTTATGTCGTTTTGCACTGGGATTCACTTTGAAAAAAGAAAAAAGGAAGTCCACCAGTGATGTTCGATTACTTTCCTTCTCTTAAAGCTTGCATTTTACATAAAAAAAATGTTGTTTTTTTCAGCAGATTTCTTTTAATATTAACTTTAAAACTCAAGTACTGCAACGAAAAGGTTCTCACTTTAGTTTCTGTCCAGAGACACTGAAATGAGTGGCAGTTTGTTCTTCCTCTCCAGCTCCCTGACCAGCTTTTATTCCACAGTAAAGTTCAGTCCATCAATAGACAAGGACGGGGTCAAGGGTCAAACCAGCGCCGGACTGCATCAAAAGCCTGTTTCTTCAGCAGCCACACTGGACTCACTGTTTAGCATAACTCGATGTATGTTCAAGGCTTTTTATTTGAGACAAGAAAAAAACCCTGCGTGGGTTTTCTTTTAAGCAAGTGTGTGTGTCTGGGGTATCTCAACAACGGAGAAACACATGCAACGGAATAATACATGCGATAGAATGGTAAAGTCCATAATATAATTCACCTCCTGTAATGCCACCGGTGTTGATGTTTACATCATTTTTCTATGATAAACAGAATATTGGGATAAAACAAGTGCTGCTGCTTAATTGTGAGACATGTGTCTTGGTAGAAATGTTTTGGTAGTTTTAGTGCTTCTTGGGCATTTTCCAAGCTGTGTGTTGTAGGGTTGCCGCGGTTACACGGTGTTCGGGCATACACCGATTTCATAAGTTGCCCACCGCCCCCGCCATCGTTTTTTAATATAGAAATAAAACCCATTTAGTTCATTTTTGCGTATCAGCGCCCACGTTCATCAAATAAAAAAACCTCTAATTTGTAAAATACTAAGCGTGTCATCAATACTTCAGTAGACATCATTACCACGGTAACAAGGTAACTGCACTTTCTGAATGGCGCGGGGGGAGCGGGGGGGAGGTAGGAAACAGGCGTGACGATATGTCGCTATGGTGATGTACAAAGAATAAAATATATCAAACTAAATTATCTTGTGTCTGTTATTATATATAAAAATGTATACAAGTACTAACCTGGAGCTGCAACTCCAACCCCGCCATGCGAGACCACCACGTCCAAATCCTCCACCTGTTTCCTCGCTACAACAACCACATTAATGAGTAGAAAAAACAACTTTTATATCAATCCACAGTTTTTATTTAAGCCATTAAGTGAGATATTCCAGAGAAAACGACGTCTATCGGGCGCGGCACCTGGAGTTTTGCGCAGTCTACAGATATTGAGCGTCATCGACTTGAAAATTTTCGGGTGTTACCGTTTACACCAGTGTTGTCATGAGTTTATTTACCGCTGGGAAAAGATCCTCCCTGTGGCATCCCTAGAGTGCTGGGACAGAGAGTTCTGTGAAGAGCTGTGAGAAAATGCTTCTGTAAAAGAGAGCAATTGTAATAAAATCACAACAACCCGTAAAAGAGACATGAACATGAACGGTAACCCTTAAAACAGACAGTAGGTACGAGCTGCTGAGTCCAGTTTCATAACTGAAACGTGAGGCCTTTCTTAGGATAAGACTTGATGAAGACCCAGGAAGGAGCTGGTCTGATGGAGCCTCCAGTCAGTCAGAGCTCACCTGGAGTTTAGAGGAGCAGGGGCACTGAGAAGGTGGAGCAACCAGAGCGACCCTGCAGGAGAGCCACTGATCATACTGCTCCCTGGACATCTGGACCACGTGCTCCCTGAGGATCTAGGAGGGGGAAAGCGAGAGCAAGAGAGGGGGGGGGGGGGGGGCAGAGACAGCTTTATCGGCATCGGCAATATTTTCAAAAAGTCAACCGAAGGTCAGAGAAATAAAACCGAATGCATAAAAAACAACAACAAAACTGTGGAAAATATTTCACAAAACAAACACAGAGAAGACTCAAAGACAAAACAACCGACAGAAGTAAAATAACAAGAAACATAAGAATACCATGAGATAATAAAACCTTAGGTTGTCCTTGTTATCTTAGATTGCTCTGCAGGCAACCAAGTTCAGTGTGGGTGGGTACATTGTAATTTGTGGTACGAGATTTTATATACATATATATGTATATGTATATATATATACACACACACACACACACACACACACACACACACACACACACACACACACACACACACACACACACACACACACACACACACACACACACACACACACACACACACAGATCAGCCACAACATTAAAAGCACCACTAATAACACTACTATTGCGTAGCTCCACCTTGTGCCACCTAAACAGCTGTGGAGGCATGGACTCCACCAGACTCTGAAGGTGTCCTGTGGTGTCTGGCACCAAGACGTGAGCAGCAGATCCTTTAAGTCCTGGAACTTGTGAGGTGGGACCCCCATGGATCAGGCTTGTTGTTCCAGCACATCCCACAGATGCTCCATCGCATCGGAGCCTAACCCCGCCCATCCACATGATGTAGAAGAAAAGGTGATTCGTCAGACCAGGCCACCTTCTTCCATTGCTTCATGGTCCAGTTCTGACGCTCATGTGTCCATTGTAGGTGCTTTCAGGGGTGGACAGGGGTCAACATGGACACTCTGACCACTCCCATACGCAGCAAGCTGCCATGCACTGTGTGTTCTACACCTTTCTATCATAGCAGCATGAACTTTTTCCCCTGCAGTAGTTCTTCTGTGGGATCGAACCAGACGGGCCCAGACGGGCTTCACTCCCCATGGGCATCAATAAGCCTTGGGCCCCATGACGCTGTCGCCAGTTCACCGGTCGTCCTTCCTGCACAGCAGGAACAGCCCACAAGACCTGTGGTTGTGGAGATGCTCTGACCCAGCATCACAATGTGCTCCTTGTCAAAGTGGCTCAGATCCTTACACTGCTTCAACATCAACTTCAACAACTCACTCTTCACTTGCTGCAGAATATATCCCACCTCTTGACAGGTGCCATAATTTTCACACTATGATTTGTGTAGAGGATAAAGCGAATAATCCTAATAAAAAATGGAATATTGATTTCTGCAAGACCGACCCAGCCCAATCCTAGAACACCACACACACACACACACACACACCCAAAAAACCCTGCCTCATCAGTTTACCTCCCCTGACCTGCAGAGTCCAAGATCCTGCTCTGTCTGACCCTGTGCCGTCACCCCAGGTCCAGGAGGGACCGCATCCTCTCCTGGAGCGGCTAGGGACCGGGTCTAAGCTCCCAGGGGTCCGGAGTCTGCCCCCCTAAAGAAACACCCTCTTTTTAAGCTATCTACCTGAAAAGAGTGGATGTCTGCATACCAGCAACACTTCCATGGGTCTTTACAACCAAGAGCTTGAGGATCTGGAGAGTGTCACTCTTTGTTCTCTTTTATCTTATAGAAGCCTTGGATTTTTAATCAAATGTATGTGCAGGGGTCAGCAAATTCTACTCAAGACTGAAGACTTTTTAAATGCCGCTTTAAGTCAACCTTCCGACCACTTTTGTACTTTTACAACCGTGAAAACTGACCAAATTCAAACCTCTTGGGTTGTCCGTTGTGAGAAAAAAAATCAATTTAACACTTAATAGGTTTTAGTGCAATATAGGACCTTACTCTGGTCAGATTCCGTGTTTTGAAGCGGGGTGAGACAGACTTCCCCTGTTCCTGGCAGAGGTGGGGCTCTGCTGTCTGGCTGTGGTGAGACAGGAGGGTGGGCTGCATTCCACACATTCAGCCGCAACAGAGACCTTCCAGTAAACAGTCAGAGCTAATCTTGAGGAACACTTGGATCCTTTGTCAATACATCCTGAAATATCACTTCCAGACAGTGAGAGCATGACGCCCAAAACTCTCAGACAAATGAGGAAAAATAAATTCTAAAGTTAGTGAAGTGTGTAAAAAGGGAAGAAGGTCAATTGTACTTTAACCTTTTCTCCCTGTGATTTTGTCACATTTTGTTTTTAGATTTTTATTTCTCTGCTTTTATTAGTTTTATTCAAGATTCAAGAGGTTTATTCGTCACATACATATACATACTTTCATACATATATGCAGTGAAATGTAATAATATGCAGTGAAATGTAATTAAAGGGAGGGGGATTTTCCTTTCATCCGTCAGACTAAGGCCTGACTCCACAAGAAGACCGAGCCCCTCACATTAAGGAGACTCTTTATTTTCTAAGTGAAACATTTTGGTATATTCACCGCATGTTGCACAAACAGGCAAGTCCAAGTGCAATTTCGACTAACTCCTCACACATTGATGGCCTGTGCAGAAACAACTCATGCTTGAAAACAAGTTGCTGATGGGAATTTTATTAATTACTTTGCTATGTTATGTAACCATGCTGAAAAAGCGGAAAAATCTATATATGATTTTTTTCAATGTTTTTTTTTCAAAATAATTTATTTTACTTTAAAAAAAATATGTATATATTTAAATTCACAATATGAAACAAAATATATTTCGGGGAAAAACCCCATATCAAAACATGTGAAAAATTTGTATGCTTCATTATTTTTAATTTTAGAATATATTCAAAATTTTTAAGCTCAATTTTAGTACTGCAGCTCCAATCAGAGCGATCTTTTCTCCAAACAAAGCAAATAAAAAATCTATATGTATTTAATTTACTCCGTTTTCCGCTGTGGAGCAAATCGCTCCTGAAAAAAATACACAATCGAATGGCGAATTCAGCATTTGAATAGTTTCTTTCTTTTAATATTCAAATTCTATTCGACTTTCGAATCGTTCCTCCAGTCCTAATATATATAAAATAATAATAATTTTTGCTTCGCACAACTTGTGGTTCCATCGAGGCCTAGGGGGTTGTGGACCCATTTTGGGCTAATATACGTCTCATATCAGGTTCATATTCAGAAGAAGCTGTTCAGAAATACTGTATATCTAGTTCGTTTTACAAGTAATGGATACAACAAAAAGCCTACTGTATATTGTATGTATAGTCTAATTCTTTTGCTATTCCATTATTGGGTGTTTCTATTAGCCTACTCTTTCAATGTCAGGAATTAGGCAAAGTCGAGGATTTTGTGGGGGAAGTAGCACTAGTAGTAGCATGGGGTAGTACTGTTGATGTGTGTGGGAGCTGCTCGTACCTCGATGGCCACACACAGGTCGGGCAGGCAGAGCTCCCAGAGCTGCAGCCCCCCCAGCACCTCCAGGAAGCGCTCAGCTCCAATCCTGGGCGTCGGCTTGGCTGCAAAACCTCTGAGCTTCTGCAGGACCCGGCTCACCGCCCGCTCCCTGCACACCTCGGCCGGCAGCTTGCTGAGCAGACCGAAGAGCCTGAGCGGTAAACAGAAGAACCGTGAAAGGTGTCTGTTCAGTCAGTTATCTGCTGATCTGATGCACTGTGTTTACTGGACACTATATACATCGGCGCTGATAGTCGGTGGTGGAAAGTAACCAAGTACAAGTACTTTGTTACTGTACTTCATTCTTCAAGTATCTGGACTTAGAAGCATATTCAGTTCTGCCACGTTCAACTTCTACTTTGCTACATTTCAGAGGAAATATCCACCATTTTCACTCAACAAGATTTCTCACAGAGTCGCATTACATCAGGATTCATATTTATATTTGTATATCCTAATAAATATCTACAGTTTTTCTGCTATTTTTCTTGTAAATTGTAATCAGGATCTGCATGAGCACTGACCTGCAGAAAAAAAAGATACAGCAGCACTTTATGCCACATTACAGGATCTGTTATATCAGGACACTGGATATGATAAGGACTTCCACTTTAAAAACTTTTACTTAAGGCTGAGGACTCATGTTCTTTAAATTGAGTAGAAATGTCAATGTGGTACTTTCACTTTCACTCGTGTAATTCTGGGTATTCATCAGGGTATTTGTACTTTTACTTAAAGGGCACCTATTATGCAAAACTCACTTTTCTAGTGCTTGTGCACCTACATGTGGCCCTCTGATGGATAACCAGGGATGTTGTTCTCAATAGAACCTCCCCCATCTGAGCAACTCCATCCACCGCTGGAGCACCACCGGACCCCCTAGCATCGAAGCTAAGAGCTAATCATGGGAACTGCGCTGTTTGGTGCAGAGACCAGCAGACATCTCTTCAAAGAAAGAGGAATTAATGGCAACTGTCCATGACAAAACTGCAGATGATGGAAATGTAAGTATTTAAAAAACAATTCTGCTACGTGTTTCTGTGAGGTGCGTGATCCGCTCCGCGTTTCTCCAAACAAAACCATAGATGTCTTTATTTTATTTTATTTACCCACGTTTCTGCAATGGGATGAAACAAAAAAGCCCCAGGCCCCGCCCTATCCGGCGGGGGGCTCCAAGCTCCACGCTGCTCCGGACACCGCGGTGAAAGGGGGAACAAACTTTTAAATGAGGCCTTGTAGATCTAATATGAGTGAAGGTTCCGCAGCTGTATTGTTTAGTTCTCGCCTCATATTAGTTCAGAAAAACATGTCGGACTGATGAGGTGAAATCAGTGAAAGTTACGGAGTAAATACAGCGAAACCCAGAGGCCAAGCTCAAACCCCATTGGCTCACAGAACTCTGGGCCTCGGGAGGGAGGCTCCTCCCACTGAAACAACCCCTTTTCAGACAGGGTGGATTGGACGCACGTGAGAATGGCTCAAATTCATACTCTGAGTGGTATTTTCAGCAAAAAACTTTAAAAACATGTTTTGGGGACCTCAGAGATCATATATTAACTTGGTGAGAAGGAGCATCATAGGTACACTTTAAGTTAAAGTTCTTCTTCTACATCTTCCACCACCGCTATCACAGAAAATAAGGATTTTTATAACGTCCATCTTTCTCCATTTGAGACATTTAATATGTTTCTATTTGTTTTACTTTCATATCTCACATATTTGATTATGGGATGCCCTTGATACAACATATTTTGCACTGAATATATTCTGCAACAGCCTATTTTTATCCTGGTATTAGTCTGATGTCACACATTAGTGCGTGTGTAGAATCTGGATCATCACATCTGTGCAGATCCGCAGTTTGCTGCACACGCACGCATGCACGCCGCACGCCACACACACACACACACACACACACACACACACACACACACACACACACACACACACACACACACACACACACACACACACACACACACACACACACACACACACACACCAGATTCCCCCCCATGTCTTCTGCAGCTTGCATACCACATATTGTCGCCGTGGTCGTTGTTGTTCCTGCAGCTCGGGTCGCTCCCCGTGGTCCTCGGCGTCTCAGGGGCCGTCACCGTGGTTACCTGGGGGCGGGTCACACGGCGATGGAGCCCATTTGAGCCGGGCGTGAGATGATACAGGGCCCGCCACTTGTGTAGGCTGCCGTTTGACCTCCTTCTGTACGGAGGAAACAAAGAACGGAAGAGAGAGAGAGAGGCTCTGAAAAGCCCGTATCCCCTCAGGCCTTCGGGTTGCGGTTTTCCTTGACGCTTCCTCTGCTCCACTTCGCTTACAATCAAACCGGCTGTTAACCACACCGAATGACATCAACGCCAGCAAACAGCCATGTTACATGAGCTGCGTGACCTGCAGCTCACATACGCTCAGATCAGGGCCGGGGGAGGGCCATAGTGAGAAAATCACATATCACACTACTTTTTGACGATTGGCGATATTTATGGGACGACTGTTGGTGCCTTCCTCACATATTCACATAAAAGAGATACATACATCAGTAATGTTTATATTATGACAAAGCAGAAAGAGGCGTCGATTAGAACAGTCTGCGAAGTTCAGAACAAATGCAAAACTTTATTGCGATGCGGCAGACGAGACGACATCTAGTCTCCGATCACAATATCAATATTATAATCAATATGCGAGATGCAAAAAGCTCCATGTGCAGGATGACGAACAGCCGGGCCTCCTTCTCGACAGTAACTCATAGATAACGTGGAAACTTTAATTTGCTAAAAGTTAAAATTACGTCTCACACCCGAGCTGTGGAAGTTGAACGGTTCCTGGATGATGCTGCGACAGGGCGGACACAAGCCCGAACACAAGAGGCTGGAAAGCGAGAGGAAGAAGAACGAGCAGCGTCGAGCCACCGTGCTCATGTTGCTCAGCTCCGGAGAAGATTTACGTGCGCTACACACACAGAGGAACGGTAAAACCAAACACCTCGTCCCTGCCCGGAAGGAGACAACCTGGGGCAGTGCCGTCATAAAGCTGCAGGGGTGTTTCTGCCTCTATCAGCCTTGTTTCACTGAATGAGGCCGCTACACCTCCACAGTGAACCACACCCCTCCATGCTCCTCCACCCAGCACCCTCAACACACCAGTGTTCCGTGTATGTATGCATAATGATAAAAGGACATGTTTGCCATCTTTCTATGGGACAAATGTTTCAGCCTAAAAATGCTAAATCTCCTTTTGGATATTGTCACAAATAGCCGTAAAGTGTGCATTTCATCAGGTTTTTCTTGATTTTATTGACTCATTTGACAAACATCTGTTCTAACATACAGAACGTTTTTTTAAATAAAATGTGATATTATTGTTATTCGAAACATGTTCAAAATGCACCGTTTATTTTGCCCCATTGGACAGTATTTAGTAGTAGTAGTAGAACTTCATTTGTCCCCAGAGGAGGAATTAGTTGTGCGGCAGTGAAAACACGAAGATCAAAGATTGAAGCACGTTCATTCCTCTGCCTTCTCCTTATCTTATTTCTTTCTCTTTTAGTCCCTGTCTATCATTCCACATCCTGCTTCCTCTTTGTTAACGTCCCAATTGTCCCTCCAGTCAAGTCCAATGTAATTAAACAGTCTGTAATAACAGTTACTCTCTTCTGGATTTAGAGCCTGCATTTAAAAGAAGCACACCAGAGGACACTGCCTCTGGGTGTCTCTCTCTCTCTCCATTCTGACCCTGACTATATATTTATTTTTTTGTTTTACCCTCTGGGCTCATGAGTGGGTGTGGTCATAGGATGCTGAGTGTGTGTGCGTGTGGGGACCTGCTGCTGTGCTCCAGGTCGGCAGCGTCGCTCCGGGTCATCTCCCCGTCTCTCTGCTCGCTGCCTCTCAGCTTCGCCCGCATGGAGGGCTTGAGGCCGGGGACGGAGACAGGCCTCGCAGAACAACTGACACAGAGTAAAGACAACGTTTATTTGAAACCTTCTGCTCAGAAGTGTTGTAATCTGCTAGCGTGTGGATATACCACCACACACGCCAAGCTGTACCTTTTAGGACAAGAGCTCTCAGCCATCTTGGTTCCTGCTGGCTGTTGGGCCCTGTGAGTGAGAGGCAGCGACTGGCACTGGAGCGCTGCCATGCTGGAGCAGATAGACAGATGGAGTTGTGACCCAGTTAAAACACTATGATAAAAAAAAGTATGTTGTTTTACATTTTAACTTTCACTGAAGCCGATTTTTATTAAACTACCTGTCATTGCGCAGAGTACAAGTACTGAGGCAACAAAATGCATTTCTCTGCATTTCACCATCCTAGTAACTGACGTATCTAGAAGCAGTGGCTGCATGAAGCGACGCCCGGGGAGCAGTTAGGGGGTTAAGTGTCTTGCTCAAGGACACATCAGCACGCTACCAGGAGGAGCCGGCGATCGAACCGGCAACCTTCCGATTTACTAGATGACCCGCTCCACCTCCTGAGCCGCACCTTGCCTGTGAAGCTCCACCCCTTGCTTGTGTTGGTCAACTGGGTGGGCTTTGCATGTTCTCCCTGTGTTCACCAAAAGACAACATGCATGCCAGGCGCACAGCTCCTGCCGCTGCCCTCGAGCAAGGCGCTGGCTCTAGAACCCAAGCTGTGGGCGCCGCGCGACAGCTGATGAGGAGATCAACATGGTCGGTGTTAGTTACAAAGGGTCGAAAAGCAGCGTGAAGCTTGATGAGCGGTTCCGTCACTGGTGGCGACTGCCTCTCGTTGCCTTTACACTCACACCTTCACGTGTGAAAAGGCGGCGCAGTAGAGGAATGACGTGGGTGTTTTTTTCGGAGCCCGGGGCACCAAGTGAAGTGAACCAGCGAGACCAGACGGGTCGGATGCTCGTGATACGTTGAACTAGTTCTTTTAAGGACAAACTCAGCGAGCCGACGCCCAGTTTGAGCTCAACGCCCTTTGATTTGTTGTGAAGCTTGCTAGAAAAGGTCCTTGTACCCCTGGTCCAGGTGTTGGGGTCAAGGTTAAATCATTCCATAAAGAGTCACACATGGTAGAGTACACTGTATGTTTTGAATGACAGAAACCTTTTCATTTTCAAAATTTTATCGAAATCGACTTTTCGTAATCAGCGCGGTGCTTCCAGAGCCTCACGCTGTTTCCTGCAGATCGGAGGCGACGCCTTGAAACGGTGAAAAAGCTGATGCAGTGCAGTTTGCTCACTGTCACACGTCGGCTGATGACGCTGTGAGTAACTTTCATCTATTAGCTCAGGGACCCGACGGGGACGTTCATATCACACACGTTCATATTCATTCATATTCATACCTTCTCTAGAGTTCTATGGTGAATGTAAGGCTCCTGTTCTTTTGTTTCTCTTTATTATTATTTTTATTTTGCTGCTTTTTGGCGTCTGCCTACTTCTGTACCATTCATCATGTCAAAACGTGCGTCTCCTTCAGGAGATGGGGAGGGATGTTTAAAAGCTGATATCTAAAAAACTACAAGTGTTAGAGTATTCATACGTCATGGACAGGTGCCCCATGTGGGAATGCTTAACGTATTAAAACATGGTACCCACAGCGTCACCATGTGGTCAGTCACTACGTGTTTTACGTTTTGGCTAATCATTTATGAAATGTTTGCAGTGTGTTCCTTGGACGATGCCATTTCGACCGATACAGGCCACGGCCATCTGCGCCTGGGAAAATTCTCCACCATTTTGGATTTTGTGCATAATACAGGCTTTGCCTCTTTTGGCACATACTTCATCAAATCTTCACCAAATTTGGTACATACCATATTTAAATGACCCCGAGCAAAGGAGGCCATTAATTGATATAACTTACCGTTCAATGGTTAATTGTATTGAAACCAAATTTAGGAAAAATGTACAAACAGCCACACTGGACAAGTGTGTAAAACTTCATACAATTCTAGCCACATCAGGTATGACAGTAAGCTCCTTCTGTACCGTTTGTTGTAAAAACTTTGCTTGAACAACTTTTTCATCTTTCAGCATATTCCACTGACTTTACATATATTTTTAATATAAAAATGTACAATGCCCGAAGATTTACGGAATTTCCGCGATAGTAGCAACGTCAGCAGTAGCTCACGGCTTTCAGCTCTCACACGCATTTCCTTCAGAAAATGCAAATTCTGTACTTTCTAAACGGTCGTCAAGCCACAGCGTCGAGGGCCAAAGATGGAGGTTACCTTCCAGTCAAGCTGCTGCTGGGGCCCCGGATGCGCAGCTCCTTCCTGACACTCTGACGCACGGCTTCCAGCAGAGTACGGACGTCTAAGAGAAACAAGAGGGAGAAGCGGTTTGGAAAATAATAGACAACCTGACAGAGAGGTTCATTTCTCTTAATTTACATCTTTCTGTCTGTCTATTTATAATTTGAGTTCATTGCAAATGAACTGTGAGGCTTCAGTGAATTAACTAATTTAAAGTGTCAATCCATGAAATAATGGATTGTTATGTGGATTACAGTACAACGTTTATCGACATCACCATTTAACAGACAACAACTAACTACGCGGCTGGACCCGCCACCAACAGTGAAAAACAGCGTGTTGAGGAGCACGGGCGGAACTCAAATACATTGAGTGGCTTTTTCTAATAAAGTCTCGGCAGAAAAAAAAGTACAGAATGTTGGATTATTTTTTAAGAAACGACATGATGATGAAGCGGTCAGTGCACCGTCAAACATCTGGACGAGGCTTCGCTGCCTCAAGTGTGATGGATCAGCAGTCCTGTTGTGCAACATCGAGAAAGTTATTCATCTCAGGACATGCGCTGACTTTGCACAGCTGGGCCCTCTCCCACGTCCGGGACGAGCCGGGATGCGCACCACACATGGCCCATAGAAACGTACGCTGCTTCAGCGTCAACGTGCACGTGTGTCGGACGTGCGCTCAGACAGACACCCACACACGCTGCAGCAAGTGGCCACTGCCCAGAAACACAGAGGGTTCACTTTGGTGCATTTGGCTGCAAGAGAATCTTTCTAAACTGTTTTTATAATTCCTCGTGTTCTGTTTCCAACCGCTGGGCCGTTGGGAAATCTTTTTTGCACCGAGTTCAAAATAAGAAGGCGACAAAGATGAGATAGCAAGTGAAAAGACACAGAGGCAGACGAGGCCCGGGCTCCGATGAGATGGAGGCGAAGACAGCGGGGGAAAAACACAGACTTTAAATAATATAAACATTTCTATTTAACTTCAGATAAAATAGAATCTAATGAAATACCTTCAGTTTCAACTTATCAACACATTTTTTAATCACAAGTTTCCATTCTAATTTTGAATAAATGACTTCCATAAAGCTTGTTGACCTTATGCAATTATGTGCAATGTCTTTATTTCTAAACAGATGAAGAACGTCACAGTCGCTGTGTGGTGTGTGGGAAAGTGATCCAATGCTTCCCCCTGCTGGTTATGGACTGATACTACAGCTTGTTGTGTGACGAGAGACAAGCTGCGAAAATCCCAAATCACACTTGTATGTATGTATGTATGTATGTATGTACACTGTATATGTTAGATGTATAGATACATGTAGTGTATATATATATATATATATATATATATATATAAAATACCTTTATGTTTCATGTAAGGCTCTTTGAACTGCATAATGATATGTTAGATAAATAGACAGAACAGGTCATTTAAAGATCATCTGGGAAATGAGACTTAAACCAACAGGATTCTTGGTTCTAATCAGTTTATTCGCCTTTAGAACTTCTTAAATTAGCAGAACTCATGGCCCATTTATTTTATGTAATACAGGATTTTCAGAGATTAAGTGACTTTATTTAGATGGATCTTTCTGTGCAGTTTGCAGTTTGTAGGTAACACACACAAACGAAGCCTCATTAGGATGTAAAATCACTGTGACAAATTAATCACAGCGTGGAGAATTGAGGAGATGAGCTGTAAATTAAAATGTATAGCGAGGATTTCTCACAGGGAGAATGAAATAAAAAACCTGCAGCTGGAATTACAAAACTCCATAACTTTTGCAAATTGGCAGGCTTTAGATTGAATACGTAGAGGTTTAATTTTAATTATCCCAAATGAACACTGTGGATTATCTGTGCTCCTGAAAGACGGAGGAAATTATGGTGGGGGAGAAGTTGGAGCATTGAAATACAAAGATGAACAAAATTAGGGTGAAACAAGGTTTCACGATAAAACAAATGTTGTCAAAGAGTTTTGAAAATGTAGGGTTTTTTTTCCACAATGTAAAAAAAACGATCAACCTACATAACAATGTGATGTGAGCGTCCAATTCCTGGATTTAAGACACGACTCTAGGGATTAACTGGTGCAGCAGTTAATTGCTTTAAACCGATGAGGCTGAAATAATCTTCAGATTTTTGGACTGAAAAGACAGTGGGTCGAGAGAGTGGAGGGGGATAGAGACTAGAATGGAATAGAGGGAGAGAGACAGATGGAGAGAGAGAGAAATTGAGAGAGGGACAGGGTGGGAAAGAATAGCGAGGGAGAGAGACAGGGTGAGAGACGGAGAGAGAGAGAGACAGGGAGAGAGGCACAGAGGGGTCCTGAAGGAACAAAACAAAAACAATGTGAGAGTGAGTCACTCCATCATCACGAGGAACGAGGAGAAAGCTGTGATTTAATGGGGGCGAGCGGGACCAGCTGACTAATTATGGTTTTATCTGAATCAGGGTGCATAATCAGGGTCCATTATCTAGGTGCATTATCAAGGTGCATTATCAGGGTGCATTCTGGGAAACAGGGTTGGGGGTGGGGCTGGTCTGATGTGGTTTCCCCTTTAAGACCGTGCAGGTGGCGTGTGAGCGTCAAAACAAAGAAAACCTTTGTGACTTTTATGTGATACGAGCAACAGAAAGACACAGAGAGATATTGAGAGATAGAGAGAGAATGACACAGACAGGCAGGTAGACAGGCAGACAGACAGACAGACAAAGCTAAGTCACTCGGTCAGAACATCACATCGGTCAGAGGCCTCCTGATGATGCCATGACATCAAAGTGGAGTTGGACAACCAGATTGATTTTGTGTACGTTTCAGTGCACACAAATATGAACAAAGCAGATACACACACACACACACACACACACACACATACACACATACACAACACACACACCCACACAACACACTCACGCATGCACACACACACGCACGCACGCACGCACGCACGCACGCACGCACGCACACACACACACACACACCAAAAAAGAACTAAAAATCAAAACTAATCAATACCAAAACACCTTTAAAACTTGACCTTGTTATTAACTTCAGTTTGGTGCTGAACGACCTTTGAACTCATTGTTTTGTGTGTTGTCGTTGTCTCACGTCTCTCATGTCAGTTTCTATCTTTTATTGTGTAATACTGCCTTGGACCTCGGGAAGACGTCAGCTTATAAATTATTATTATTCCTTTAATTCTAATCCCTCAAAAAAAAAACGTTTGGGCCCATCAGTAAATAAGTATTCATTCGGGACTATCGCTGTTCATTCCCAAAGCCCTTGGCCTTGAGGTTAAAACTGCAGATAAAGATTAGAATAATGAAGGCGTCTGAAGGAGCAGGGGAGCGGCCGTGCGACGTGTCGCCGCGTGAGGCTTCTTCAGGTAATCATCCTTGCACCGCAGCAACACTGCGAAGGAGGCGCGTGGAGGAAAAGGTCGACGGAATTAAGCTCTGACATTTAAGCGTGGGCGCCGCGTCTCTCTGGAGCGGGGAAAACACAAGTCGTCGTCGAAGTCCTCCACACAGCCGGCGCTGCGCCGCGGTACAGCCTCCACGCAGCGCTCTTGTTTTCGGTGTTTCCACGACGGTAACGGGTGGAGCATTGGATGAATGAACAAAAATCCCGGTATAATCACGTTCATTATTTATACAGCGTCCAGTACATCATGTACTGATGAACCGTACTTTACTGAAGCGTACTGTAACCTGGCCACATTGTACTAGTTGCACTTCTGTTTATCTTCTATATAAAAAGCCAGAACAGTCACTGACTGAGAAGACTGACATTGTTTTTTCACGTTCCCCTCCAGACGGTGAGAGGCAGAATGGATTTGAAATACTTGAGCTCAATGTTTGGGATGTTATGCTACGAACAAAATAAAAAAGATCTGCAGCTTGTTATCCCCCAATCATTACCAAAGTAAACGTACAACTAAACCAAGTACAACTAAGTGTCTGCCCATACAAACTACACATAGCTTATATATCACTGATAAGTGTGTAAATAGATGTATTTGGATGAACAGCATTTTAATTTGTAATATATTCATTTTCAAGTGACACAATAGTTTTATTGCAATAGAAAATAAAATAATTTAAAAATCCTACTCTCTGAGGACTCCCTGTCCAGACAGAAGGAGGTTCTCCTGGTCCCCGCCGAGCCTCCGTCCTCCTCGGCACCGGGACCCGGGGAGGACGCCGCGCTGGCTGCGGTGAGGGCCGATGAGGAGCCCAGGCTCAGGACCGAGGACCTGAGGAGGGGAAAGAGACGGCTGGAGGAGCCGCGTAGGGTCCTGGGGCCGGTCCGAGGAGGCTGGGGGGTGAGAGAGAGAGAGGGAATATATCAATACAAAAGAAATAAAAGATAGATCGATTAATTTTGACTATTTTAATGGAACTATATGGAAAATATTAATAGAAACCTTGATATAGCCTAAGAGGTTTTCTGTGAATAATGCTTGTGGGCACACACGCACGCACGCACGCACGCACGCACGCACGCACGCACGCACGCACGCACGCACGCACACACACACACACACACACACACACACACACACACACACACTCCTATATCAAGGTCTCTCCTATGTGGACCTTCTCCTCTTTCTCTTTCCAGCTCTCTTCCTCCTCGACACCCCCATATGCCTCCCTCTCTCCAGCCAATCAGCTAGAGGGGGTGTGCAAGGCTCCCATCACCCTAATGATGAGGGTGGAAGGAAGACAGCAGCTCCCCAATTGTCCTCTCCTGCCACAGAGTGTGTGTGCGTGTGTGTGTCAAGATTTCAAGGATCCTAGGGTATAGTTACTTTAAAGTAGTGTGTGAGTGCATGTGTGTGGGTGTTCCACTTTCTTTGTCCGTACTTTATTTATGTACTTTTGGGTCTGTGTCTGTGTGTGCACAAAATCTCTCTGGATGAATACAGGTTTGTGGATCAGCACGAATCTAGCGGTGTGTGTGTGTGTGTCTTCTGAACACACTGCATCGTCCAGGGGAAGCAGATCGCTGATACCTTGGTTGACGAAACAAACTGCTGCCACTTGGTCTCGATGGCTCTCTCTCTCTTCGCTGCCCTCAGTGTGGTCCTCGCTCGGCCCGGGTCTCTGGAAACCAAGCGGGAAAGACGCGTTCCTCATCTTCCGCTGCATTTACACAGCTCATTGTTGTGTTTTTATTTTCACTCAGCGTTAAGACGCAAGGTGTACCGCTTAAAAGTTACTGGTGAGATGCTGGCGTTTCAAAGAAGCGTTGAATGCCCTGCTCAAAGGACACCTCGACACTTTTTGGAAGGGGGGGGGGGGGCTGGGGGATCGAACTGGCCACCCTCCGTGATCCCGATGGCTCTGCTGCCTGAGCCGCTGCTCCTCCCCTGGTCCCTTTATCAAAACCATCGTTCACCCGGTGGCGAGGAGCAGCACGGTGCTCCAGATTGATGACAGACATCAGAGCTAACAGCTCCGTCGGGGGGGGAAGGGGTGGGGGCCCGGCAGCGTCGTAAAGGTTGTGATAATGTCCCCCACCCACCCCACCCCACCCCCATGTCTTTCTGTACAGTCGGGCCCATAAAGTACTTTCTGGGAAATTGGATTTGAACCAGAGTGAGGCGCCCTCGAGGCTTCAGTATAACAGCGCTGAAGAAAAAAGAAAAAACCTGCCCCACCCTTTCACCTGATTTTTTTTTCAACTCTATTCAACCCCTTTCTTTCCAGCTCTCCCAATCAATAATTCAGGACTCGCAGTCTGGTAATATTCTACATTCCACCAGTAGCCGTTGTGGCTCTTCTGAACTTTATGAAGTCGTCTCTTTTCTTTGTCGTCTGAAGCAGCTGCAGCATTAAAGTCTTTTTATTACCTTCTAAGCTGCAAAAACGCGGAGGAGGTTAGAACATGGAGGTAAAAGAAAAAGTCATACAGAGACAGAGAGAAGATTAAGATCACAGCAGAGGAATATGGGGGAAAATTGGAATGAAAAGCATCCCAATGCCCCTGGAGTGTAAGAAGGAAAAGATAATATAACGAAAAGAAGACATCCCATAATACCGCAGTGGCAGAGCGGGTCGTGCTGCAGGTTTATTACCATTTTTTCATACTGTAGGTGTGGACATCACACAGCTGCTGACCCTGTACTTATTATTTCTCTCGGTCTCGCTCTCGACTCAATAAATAGACAGAGATAGAAACATGCAAAAGCACAGCTCTGCACTTTCATAACGGCATCTTTTTTCCTTTATTGACTACATTTATATTTCGCTCATTGGGAGTCAACCCGCATGACTGGCATTGATCCAGCATCGAGAAAATAGACTTAACTGACTGCAGTACACTTTCCCAGTACAATTATCCAATTATCCAATCCAATTATCCAATCCAATTATCCAATCCTGGAGCGAATACATGACTCACACCTCGAAATGAATGGAAGTCAATGGAAAAAGAAGAAACTTCTCATGGTGAGTGCGGTGAGTCAACACTTTAGGGTCTCAATGTCTATGTTTGCTTCCTCTGGCGGGTGTTTTTGAAAATGATTGTTCCGTTTAGAAGATATTAAGGCTCAGGAGACCTTAAAGATGTGTGTGTCTGAGGACGCGGCAGCCTTGACTGACACATCTGCGGTTCAGCTTCTGGCAGGACGGGCGTGTTCAGTCCTTCCTCCGACTGCCTGGCGATGCCCAGCACGCCGGGACTCCAGCCTGCCAAGATGACGGCGAGCGCGAAACCAATCTCTAGCCTTCGAATCGTCTCCTCGGAAACCGACGGGTGACATCACAGACGCTGCGGTCCGTGGTCGCCCCCACGGCTTGTGGCCGCGGGCGTTGTGTGCCGCTACGGTGTGTTTAATAGTGAATGAGGATTCATGTGTTATGTATGGTGCGCCAGGGGAGAGTGAGTATTTCCTCAGGCATATTTTTAGCGTTGTTATGCTTGTTTCCTCTAATTTGCTGTTGTTTCATCACACTCCCTTATTCATTATACATTACCTACACCATAGAAGACAAAAGCACATATTTCCTTAAAAATGTAAGGAAAAAAATACGATCTGGATAAAGATGCTACGGGTAAGATGTTACCAGTGAAACATAATGCCCTTACAACTGGGAGAAATGTTATGAAACCACGGTAACACCTATTTATGTCTCAGGTACAGTACTTTTTTCGTATTTTGTATTCCATTTGAAAATATGGAAATGCTATTTATTTAACAAATACAATTTTACTGCCACTGTCAGTCGGACAAGGAGATCATTTTGACTAGTAAATGGGATGAAATTCAATTTGACACAAAAAAAATCATTAGCTACATCATGTCATTAGCATAACAATAAACCTCATGGGTAGATGGAACATTTTCCAAAATCAAATAAAATAATGTGTCAAATCTATGAATTTTATGACATGGTGTGATGTGATACGCTTCAGAGTGCCCCTCCTACTCCTACCGTTGCCGCGGCACCCCGACACGGACACCCCGGCAACTTGAGGTGGCCTTGAGTGACCTCCGACCCCGGACTTACTTGAGGTCCCAGCATGCGGAGACCGGCTGGATCCTTCCACAAGGCTCTAGAGTCAGAGCCTCCAACAGCCAGTGGAGGCAGCACAGCTGACGGAAGACGGCCTCCCTGCAACAGCACAGACGATCAACAGGAACCACACTTTACTCATCATTTATGGTTGTTCCTTATAAATTATTTGCAATATTATCAAACAAAACTAAAACCACAAACACGACAACAAAAGTAAAACTATGTGTCTACAAACTGCATATACTGTATAGGTGTATGTTCATGTTCATGACTCTGGTCATGCAGGCTTCAGGTTCTTAGATGCCTCAGGTCATTCAGCCTCTTAGAACATTTGATTTTAACCTCTGCTGACATTGGAAAAAAATATCCAATGTCTTCGTTGTTGGAAGAGTTTGAACCGTTCATTTTTTTGTCCCCTGCCTCGCCCGTCCATTCAGGGCCAACCAGGGGTGTTTTGGATGGAACCAAGAAAAACAAGCTCCTTGCAGATGGAAAGCGGCAGTGATGTGATATAATGTGCAGATTCAAATCGCCTGTGCTAAAATTACCGGGCAATTCCTGTGGAAGCAAACATTCACATGTTTTCCAGAAAAATATTTATCTGTAAATAACGAGGTATGTGGCGTTCGCTTTAAAGTGGAAAACGGTGAGCTGGCAACGCTTGGCAATGCATAGCTCCGTATGATGGCCAACAACAGTTGCTGCCAATAAATAAAAGTCCTTTCTTGTTGTCCAGGAAATACGCGTTAAGAAATAACCACACCACGCGTCAAGGTGAACAGAGCACCTTCCCTTCGTACGCCGACAGCTACGCCGTCCGTCACGCCGACGCTGACACCTCCACGCTCAGAGGCCCGAGCGCAACACTGATTCCCCCTGATCTCTCCCCACACACGACACAGCACACCGACACCTCCGCTCCTCTTCCTCACGCCCCCTTTTCCTTAAATGCCGCCGCCTTCGGCCGCCCAGAGCCCTTTTCATTACCCGCTCGGCTATTTGTCTGCCAGCCAGAGTCCCCCCGATTAGGATCTGTCAGATGTCAGGTCGCAGCCTTGAGGCCCGTTGTTATTTTCCAGAGGTCTGGCAGGACGGGGAGGTTATATGTTGACGGGGACAATAAACCAGTGTCAGAAAAAAGTGGAGAGACACGTCGGGTTAGAGGCGATGCATCGACCAACACGCCGGAGAGACCTCGCTGAACGCCGCACAAAACTACATTCACCATAAAAAAAATTAATAAAAAAAACCCTGATATGGAGCTGGAGAAACTGAACGAAATAAAAATACAATGAGCACACTCCCTGTTATCAAACTGCAACCAGTTATCTGAAGGTAGGACCGCGGCTCTGTGAGCGACATGATGGATGACAAGCTGAAAACCTAAGGCTGTGAATTTCCTCACTTTGTCATTCCAGTCGGAGCCGTTTCATCTGGATTTAAAGAGCTGGACCATGATGAACAGACACACTTCACATATGACCCAATAAAAATGGCAATGAAATAACCTTTCATACACATTGTGCAACTCAAAGTGCTTTACATGAATAGAAGGCAACCAAATCATAAAAATAAAAATAATCCTTATACTAATAATAGTGGTAATAATAATAATAATTAATATTGTGATAATAACAACAACAACAACAACAACAACAACAATAATAATAATAATAATAATAAAACACCATAAAGAAAAAAACAATAAAAAAAATAAATATGACGCTGATATTATGAAGTATGAATTATATAGTATGAATTTCACTAACACACACACAAACAGAGAAAGGTAAAAGTTGTTTGTATGAACACATGATGTGTGCATGTCATTATCGGGTGCACGGGTCTGTGTCTGACAAGAAGGATTTGGGTTTTTTTTCCAGACACCTTTTAAACCTCCGGTAGCTTCAAAGGAGCCTTTCCACGTGAAAGAACACAAAGTGAAAGCACCAAGAATGTTTGTCACCGTCAGATGTACCACATCGCTAATGCAGCCGGCTGCCTGTTTGTTTAGCGTTTGATGTTTTGTGGGGCGTGACGCCACGTCTGACACGGATCACAGGTCTGAGCGGAATGGAGCAGATTCCTGGAAATGAAACGGCATCCATCTCATTGTGTCTCATGAAAGCCAAGGTCTGCCTGGAGGTTTCTAGCACAGTGGATTGATCCTCCAAGGGAACCATCATTTCTATTGAAATTCTATTGAATTATTATTCAGCAACCTCAAACTGTCAAGTAGAAGACTTTCTGTCTGTCTATATCTATCTATCTATAGAGAATTATCTATATATCTGTCTGTGTCTGTCTGTCTGTCTGTCTGTCTATCTATCTATCTATCTATCTAACTATCTCTATAAACTGTATATGAAACTTATATAGTATATGCTATGTAAGGCAGTTGCATTTACTGAGACTCTGGCTTGTGATAATAACCATGAGTTTCAGATGACTGAACAGTGTGTGGAGCAGGGAGGTGTTGTATAGAACGACAGAGTCCTCACCGTGGCACTTCGCTCAGCAGGGGGGCGGTCAGAGAGCGGTGGACGGGGGTGAAAGGTCTCGCTGAGGGGGCGTGGTTCCCGGCCCCATTTCCACACCATGGGGTGGTTCCACCGCTGCAGGGACACCTGGCACCAACACACGGTGGCATTTATGAACTGTACAGACTAATTATATTCGGGCTGAACATTCACCTAGTTTTTTCAATATCCAGGTTTACCCTCGTCTTCACTCTCAGACGGTCAATTTCTCCAAAGTTCGCCTTTGGTTCTTATTCATGATCATTTGAGGTGATAGGGACATTTTCGAGAACGTTCATCTATATCGAGAGTTTACTGACCACATCCAGCTACACTGCATCAAATACACAGTGGCTGCCTTTCATTTGTTGCGTGTGCTGATTAATGCAAAAGGCGGACCCCGCCCTCCACAGTGGAAGCAGTATCGAAAGGAGCACATGCATCACGCAAATACATTGAGTGGCTGTTTCTTATAAAGTGCAAACTAAACAAAGTAGAAAAAAAAATGTATTTTTTAAATATAAAAATCTTACAGCTGATGGCTTTGACATGTTTCGCAGACTTTGCAGAATGAGCCTTTAAAGCCACGTTGACGCACTGATAAATGGAGTAACGTGCGGTGTTTCCTCACCCTCCTGGATCGCCGTCTGAGTTGGAGGGAGCCCACGGGGGTCGGACCTCCTCTCTCTCCTGCTTCTGCAGGTGGAGCGAGTCCCGGCCCTGCTGCACCGCACTCACCAAACGCCTGGGAAGCAGAGGAATGGGAACACGGGCGCAGGACACGCAAACGTGCACGGACACACAAAGACGGCAAACCAACGACGACAACCAGCTCTCACAGCAGAGGACTGGATATATAATATGTGGATATGCGAGATGCTTTAGCTTTCAGTTAATTTATTTTCATGATTTTGTCACTATTTACATGAGCCACTTTTAGAATTCTTTCTTTTTGACATGATTTACAATATCAGCGGGACCAGCCTTGACAGGTTTCCCTGCAATTCATTTTTATTATAATCTATTATAATCTCTTCCCCTCAGCAGCTTCACTGTGCTTAAATATAAGACTACAAGGTGGATAAAGGATGCCTAACTTTCCATTCAAACTAACAATCAATCAATCATCAATCAATCAATCAATCAATCAATCACTTGATCAATCCAATCAATGGGGCAAATGGTCTGTATCATTCCTCAGACACGTGTACATACACCCTGTATAATCACAAGCCCTGCTAGTCTCTAAATCATCCAAATAGCAGCCTAGCGGAGTGGGGCGTGGGGGTGTATCACAGCTAACTAGAGCATTATGGGAGAGTCATGTGACGGATTGTCAGATTAATGGCTTCATTACGGCGGTTTGGCTCCCAACCGTAACCTTTCCCCAGATACTGTTTGCTTGTTTTTCTCACACTGCACGCGTAATTACCTTTGCATTAATGCTCGGGTGGAAAATTAAAGAGAACGTATGGCTGAAAGCACACGCACACACATGTACACACCTCGATTGCACACACGCAAATGTGTTCTGTCGCGGTGGCTTTGTCAGGCAAACGGCGGAGGTAATGCACCTCGACGTTTCTTAATCACTCTACATGAGCGGTTCTGCCTCCTTGTGAATCGGGGAGGCGGGGAGACGGAGGTCAGAGTGCAGATTTATGTGTGGCTTGTTCATTCCCGATGCAGCAGAGTCAGAAAACGTATTCTGTGATCCTTACATGATCCTCTCTCTCAAAACAAAAGTGATTTTTAGCTGCATGTTCATTCGCATTTAAAAACAATACTTCTGCTGGTTCACAGTAAAATCACCCTATTATAAATCAGTATTTAATTAAGAAGTAACATCCATATTTTTACATTGAAGAGATGAATAATAATAACAATAATAATAATAATAATAATAATAATAATAATAATAATAATAATAACAGCCTTTATTTTTGTAGAATCTTTCATACACAACACGTAAAAGAAGGCCATCAGATAGTGACAATTAAAGCAAAGCAAAATGCATTTACAAAGGAAAATAATTAAATAATTAAAAGAAAGATGAAAAACAGGGTAAGAATAAGTGTTCCTCAGCAAATGATTTTCTGATTTCAATGGAGTCTTTTTATGGACTTTACAATGATGACACCCAAAACGCTCAAAATGAAATAAATAATGAATGAATGAATTATGAATTCCTTTTCAGGAGGCTTTGTGTGATGTTAACAGGACATTCAGATGATATTTCTGCTGATATTCATAATCAGCGGTTCCAAAACTTTTTCTTACTCACAGACTCAATAATATAATAACAAATAGAAATGTAAAAATAAATAAATAAATATATATATATATATATATATATATATATATGTGTGTGTGTTTTTTTAACATAATATAAAAAACAACAACTATGTGTATATATATAAAACTATATATAGTTATATATATTATAAAAAAGGACACCAGGTGGCTGTGGCTCACAGGTTGAAAATTGCTGATTCACAGTGACTTCTAATCGATGTAAAACAAGCTCACATTTCAGTTGCTACACGAGTTTGTTACAAGCGCCACTCAAGTCCTCTGAATCAAACCACTGTGAATAGAAGCACAGCACAGCACAATAACGCCCACAACCTGCAGGCGCTGAGGCCATCTGCTCGTTCAACCCTTATTGGTTATTGATAGTGAGCAGCTGGCAGTGGAGGCTTCGCCCACAAGTGGAGCCTGCAGACGAGCAGGGACAGACTGTTGCCCCAGCCTGCTGATCTGGCTCAGTTCAGTTAATACACCTCGTGTGACAGTGTAGCTCGGAGGCGTTTCATTAGCACAATCGCCACAGCGCTCAAATTACTTATCAATCTTCATATCTGGCAGCCAAGTCCTGAGCCTCGCCATCGTGATCAAATAGTGCACATTTCCCCAGTCTGAGGGTCTCAACATGCGTGAGAGCGGATTTGATATTTGAGACAATACGCGCAGTCAGCCCTTAATATAACATGTAAACGCGATATTTTGAAATACTGGCAGCACTTGAAACAGAATAACAAGCATTTGCACAGCTTAACAAGATCTTACTCAGCGTGGTATTACATAATTATTTATTGTGTTCAAATATTTATATTTGTACATAGGGTACATTATTCGGAATCACGTAAATCTGGATCCACAAGGTAATCAAAATGAACAATGAGCGTTCCCCGGAACGTTTTTGATTTATAACACAAAGACAGTTGATGTAGACCTACTTTTTTTTATTTTAAATAAATGAAATATGTAATATTGCCGTCTATGACGTCTAAAATCAGGGTCCACATTTTGTTTCAAATATATAATATATGCATCCTCATCATTATTATTATTATTATTATTATTATTATTATTATTATTATTTTATTTTATTTTATTATTATTTTTATTATTATTATTGGGGGTCCAGGCCCCAATAATTATAATAATGCTATTGCTCAGATTTTTATTGTTATTAATCTTCTTGGCATTTTTTGGCCGCTGAAACACGGCAGTACGCGGAGACGTAGTTGAGGCCTTGTTGGAACCGGGACGTCTCAGACATCCTTTAGTTCTGAAATAAGTGAAAAACTGTGGCAATTTTACCGGAAGTAGAAGAAACGCTGCCGTGCCCTGCTTCTTTTTGTGCTTTGTGACCTTATCATCCAAAGTTAAATAAGTCCAAGCTTCGTCTCGCGGAAGATCCTCAACCTGCAGCTCGTGAGCCGCATGCAGCTCTTTTATGACTAGTTGCGGCTCTTTAAAGTGTTATTTAAAAATTTATTAATTACAATTGTTAAAGAGTATTTCAATCAATTTTGTCTGAGACAGTGTCTGCAGTATAAGAAACTGAATTTCCCATTAGACACATCAACCTCTGATGGCTTTGAGAGAGCACATCTATAGAGATCTGTTTCCTGGTAGTGATCAATGGCTGATCACCTGGTTTCCGCCGACAATTTTATTAATTATAAATATTTAATTATATTATTATCCTATATATGTAATAACCTGGAGCCGTGACGCGAGACCACCGTGTCCAAATCCTGCATCGGCTTCCATGCTACAAGCACTACAACAGCCTCCATGCAATTAATAAATGGAAAAACAACAACTTATATCAATTCACCGTTTTTATTTAAGCCGTTTCATTAAATTTATGTGCAATATTCCAGAGAACGTGGCATCTACTGCTTCAGGGCAAAAGCCCGGCAGCCGCAGGCGACATAAGCATTAGAGTCGTCTTGTCGCTTTCTCGATGTAATGGGTTTGCTGTCCACCGTAATCCATGTTAATGCAGCGCAACCTATTCTAGCTCTGTTTGCAGTCTGCGGGAAAAATCCATGTGACTGTGAGAAGAAGTTTGTAATAAAAAACATGGTAATGATAATATAGTAATAGTAATAATACATTGCAATTATTGCATACATCAGGCTTTTCATTCCTTAGTAAGATAGTAGCCTTGTTTTACAATTCATAATGGTTTGATGGAGAAAAGGGACGTTTCAGAAAATATTTAGCAAAAATATTTTTTGTTAATGTGGCTCCTGATCTGGGAAAGGTTGACAATGGACAGACGTCCCGAGCCGATGATTAATTGAAACTCGGAAAACTGTAGCTCGTGCTGGGTTTCACAAAACCCCGGAAACTATAATCGGTCACAGAAGGCGTTTTGGCACCGCAGGAAGTTCTAAGAACCTTTGGAGGAACCGTCCATTTCTATTGTGTCCGCACTGCATGATCCAGGAACGATTGTAACTGTTGACAGTTCTTGAGGAGCATCAGTGACCTATGTGCACGGTGATTGGTACAGACGTAAGTCCTTTGTGATTGGTCGAACAAATAAAAACAAATTGAAAACGGTAACAATGAATGGCAAAAATGAGATGCTTCATTTAAAGTAAACATGTCTTCATTTATACACTAATAAATTCCAAAACATTGAATGCACGTTTAAAAATAAAAACACCATCCCTCACCCAACCTCTACGTGGACGTGGCGGACTCCAAGCGACTCTCGATCATGACAGGTTTTTTCTCGGCGCAACGGAATGTTCGAAACCTGTAATACATACCTAACATGACTAAACTGGACCCCGTGTTCTGCTGCCTGCAGCTATATTTATTATTATTATCATGATATAATTCACCTTTTACTAATGTTAATTAAGAATCATGAAGAGGCTTGATATGTCACAACACTCCCAAGTGTTGATGGGAGACATTGAGGCAATGAGACTTTTGAAAAGCAACGCTGCATCAGTGACAACAGCAGCACCCTCTGCAGCAATAAAAGTGTCAAATATCATAAATTAAAGAGCGTTGACAAATCCAGGGGATTCACATCGAAGGCGTCTCCATTGTCATTCAACCTCTGCAACACTAGACAGTGTTTGGTTATGAAAGCAGGGATCCAAAGTGAAGCGCCGTCCTTGCCTCTATAAAAGAACCTTCGTCCTTCTCGGCGATTGCATTATCCCTTTGACCTGATCAAATCCGAGGGCTTATCTGTCCCAGAAATTAAAGAAAGGGAAGCCACCAAAACAAATGTTTAATACAGTAGATGTTTAAACGTTGATTGCGGCGTGAGGAATGTGAACAGTTGTGCCTGCCACTTGAGACTTAAGGGGCAACAACAATCTTTTACAGATCGGCTCACGGGAACCCTTGGGTGGCAGCTTGTTGCCAGGCAACAAAAGAAATAGAGTTTTTGATGGGTGAAGCGCGGTCCTGACAGTAATTATAGGCGCCGAGTCTGCTGTGCCTCCATTCAAATCGATTCATTGTCTCTTGTTACTTCGTGGCAATTATAGTCAGCCCGCACCAATACGTTACGATTCCCAAATGAGTAAATATGTGCTGCAGATTAAATATTTGGAATCAACATTGTGTACCTTGTAGCGGCTGGGATGCTAAACAAGCCATTACAACATGACACGCACACTAATTTGATTCTGTTTCATAATTAAAATGTGACGATAAATCCTACATGTAAACAGTGGAGCGCGGAGGTACCTGTGAGCGGGGACGCGACTTGAAGCGGGAATCACACTGAGAAATAGCGTTGACATTCAGAGGGACAGCGTATAAAACAGGCGTCCTGACCGCCTGAAAACAGAGCAGTGCACGACGCTCTCAGGATGCAGCGGTTAGTGGAACCCACCTGTGTCCACTGAGACAACATGAAGGGGAACCTCTGCTGCCAGGGCCCCGGTGGCTGGAGAAGGACCTGGCTGAGGAGGCGAGACTGCCCCAGTCAGTGCCTGCTTTGAAATCTTTAAGCTTCATACTCGCTGTTGGACTTACTTTGCCGAGGTGGATGTTGTATGCAGAAGCGGTTTCATCAGAAGGCAAACTTAATGGGCTGAGTAAATATGATTGTTATCTACCTTTGTTTTCGTAAAAGTATTTTAAACAAAGAGAGAGGTTGTTATAACAGAACTTGGAGCCCACAGGTGCTGACTGATTGACAGGAAATTCCTAGATAATCCACTTCTTCCTTTCAATGGAAATGTTACACTAAATCTTTCTTTTCATTGCAGGCAAACATGTACATGTTGCTTGGCCAATGACAGTTAGTTGCATTACCCTTTCAAGTTCGGTAAGACAGGTACTCACATTTATTCAAGGTATTCCCATGCTATCTTATGTCCTCAAAAGCTTTTAATTTTGCCCATTAATTTGCTCAGTAAGCTTTAGCATTAACACATGCTTTAGCTTAACATTAAACAAACAATAAATTCACAAATAAATACAAGGAAGGAACGGGTTGAATCAATAGCTGAAAATACAATAATAGCAGGTTAGAGGCAGGGTGTTTATACAGGTCACTGATGTTGCAAGAGTACGCTCCACAGGTAGGTGCGGCAGCTGAAAGCAGGAGCTTTAGGCCTAATCTGCGGGAGAGCGAGAAGGCTAGAGAGGCTGGGTCCTGGATCACAAAGGCTAATATGGCCTGCTGCACACCGAGCAGCCAGACGGAGTCATACACTGCGGAAATGATTCTTATTCCTACGGTATCATACGGATCATATGATAGATGGAAATCATATGGAGCTGGGGGATAAGGTGATATGATCCTTCATCATCTTCAAGTGGTATTGGGTCATGATGAAATGAAAAGTAATTGTCGGGTGACCACCTAACCGGGACCGTTAGAGCAGCACTATGTAACTTTTGGTATTTGGGATTTGGCTTCCCTACAGTTTCTGAGTGCAATTGCACTTTTACACAACTATCGTAAAAACTCCGGTGTCAAAAAAAGAAATGATTTATCTGAACCTTATCGGTCACGTTTCAATAGGTCTATTTTACAAACGCAAAATATAATGTCCACCTAGGTGACAGCGTCCCTTGCATGGACCTCGCCGCTTCAGATCCAGAGAGAGTCAGAGCATTATTACCGGTAATTTTGACCGGAAAGTTCATCATTTATGGGTTTTTTTTATAAATTTTACCAGGCAAAAAAACAGTTATAACCGGGGACAAACATCAAGGAAGTTACCTAGTTCCATAAAGCGTGACACAATTTTACTGCGGTTTCATACCCGAACACAGAGGTTACATAGTGCAAGAACAGGCGTTTGGGGGGGGGGGGGGGGGGGCTGCCACCCAAGGGTGAAAGAGGTACTGTATATTACAAGTCAGCGTACCATCAAAATGATTCTGAAGCGGTTATCTTAAGGTAATAAGTTACATAGTGTTTCTTTAAGTGTCCCGCACGTTCATGCACACGCACATGTATGCTTTTATGCATGCACCATAGGCGTCTTCATCAGGATCGGGGACAGTTATTTCAGCGCTTATTTTTTAGTATTAGACCCTTAATAGCTCATAATTAGCGTCAAAAGTACGCTTATTAACAGCAGAACGCACACACAGGGTTGAGGTCTTATTAGAACCAGGACGACGCAGACGTTTTGTCGTTCGAGTCTGATTGATATCGATCTACATTTGGAGCAGAAATGAGTGAAAAACTGTTGTCATTTTATTCGTTTCAGGAGCGGGGCACTTTGTGACATCATCATCATCCGAAGTTATGTAAGTCCAAGCGCTGTCTCTCGGAAGTAATTCCCCTCAAGCCACTTGCGAGTCCGACATCTGAAAGACAGCTTGAGCTGGGGCTGCGTTTAAAGGGAACTTGCAAAACTGAAATGGATCGCTCAAAAAAGGCGTTTTCACACCGCAGGAATTTCTCAGAACCATTGGAGGAACCAACCTTTTCTTTTGTGTCTGCACTACATCATCCAGGAACGATCGTAATTCTTCAAAACACAGTTTTTCAGGAATATTTTAACTGAACGCCAGAAGGGCAGCGTGCAGTGACGTAAGTGCAAGTTGATTGGTCCAGACGTAAGTCCACGTGTTTGTAACTTTTGTAACTTGTGCTGCATTAAACTATTAAACTGGACCCTATCTATTGATCAGATATATTTATTATTATTATTATTATTATTATTATTATTATTATTATTTATTATAGCCACCGTGCCACCGAAAATGTACTCTTGCAGTGTGTGCAACATGCAGCGTTTTCGTTGACGGCTACTTTACGGAGAAAAGAGTAACCCTTCTGGAGGTCTTTTGAATAGACTGGCTTCTTCGAGGAGTTTATTAACCACAGTGGGAAAAATTCCTCACAGTGGTATCGCTATTTGACGCTCCACACAGATAGGCGACTTGTATTTTCATAAATTCATGACCATGATTACCAGTGACAGCGGCTACGTACAAACTGGAAAGTTTAACAAAGACATTGCTAATTCCAAAAAGTACAGTATAAGGAGTGAATCAGGCAAAAAACGACACCCACCCGGACAACATGTCCCCGCCACACAATCTCTAAAGAAGTGTTTGCAGAGGAAACAGCAGGATGTGACAGGATTTAGGGTTATCATTTGACATAAAATCCCCCTCAGCTCCAGATCATTAAGACTTTTTTCTCTCACCGGGACAAACAGATTGTATTAATTAGTGAAGGAGGGATTCTACCTGCGAATATCACAACCTTTTCCTGTAACAACTGTATGAATTATTCAGTATTCCAGGCTCTATCAGAGACTGTCAGAAATGTCAGCTAGTTGGAGGCACCCAAGTGGCCGCTGAGTGTACAGTACGTAATGTGCGCGCACGCGCATGCGAACACACACACACACACACACACACACACACACACACACACACACACACACACACACACACACACACACACACACACACACACACACACACACACACACACACACTTAAGCAACAAACAGGGATGTTCTGTTTCATGCAACCACAAACCAGCACACACACCTGACCAAATGCCACCGCCGTTGGGTGGCAATTCTTGGCTGAACAACCAAGGCTAAAGGGGGAACATTTCCGCAGTGAGCAAACTATTATAGTTCACATTTCTTGGGAAAAAAAAAAAAAAAAAAAAATTCTGACCACAAAACATGACCTGAAAATGGCATTTAAAAAACACAACTTTACACCAAAAGGTTACTGGATTTGTGCAGTAACTATAAACCTACAAAAATGTGATCCTTACTAGGGAAATTATAGTAGATAAAAAAATTATTTTCAATAAAATCTCTAAAATTGTTATATTTCTTTATTTATAAAAAGTACATTTCACCTGGCATGACCCAGATGCTTCCCTGGAGAAACGCTGTCTTTCCTTTTCCAATCCAGGGTGTGGGAGATTGCCACACTCTGAAAGCAAGTGCAAACAGGAAAAAACAGAAAATGATGAAAACAAAAGTCCATACAGCTATTATACTTGTGCCGCCTTAAGTAGCTTTGAAGCTCAAAGCTCTTCTAAGTATTCTGGCCCGAAAAACACTGCGTGACGCCCTTGTGTGACCCTCTGCTTTGCCAAGACGGGCAGCATGCCAAGTGAAAACGTGGCGTCTCTAATGTGACATCGCGTATGAAAATGACAAAACGGCAATTAATCTCCATTTAGCTACGTGCACGGAATAAAACCCAGCTCTTCCTCACAGGCGGTGCAGTGAAGGTTTTAATGCAGCCCTCAGTGGATTAGTGCTTCCCATAGATGGTTTTACTTTTGGGGGGGGGGGGGGGGGTGTCAGAGGTTCTAAAAAACCTCAAGAAGACCCTGAGAACTCTGTCTCATTATGTCTTTTCATGCATGTGATAATTATCTATCTATCTGTATTCTTATAGAAAATGGTCGCTGGCCCACACTGTGCATCTTGCACATCTTTTATCATAATCTCTTGTCGGACTGAATACGATTTTGAGACAGAAAGCATGATAAAGGACTGCAAAAAAAAAAAATCGCACCTGGTGTGTGGTTTAATTTCAATATAATTTAGGTCAAGTAAGGTTTATTTACATAGCGCTTAATCACAGGGCTGTTATCCTAAATTGCGTATCCTTTGAAACACCTACTGTAGCAATTCATAATATAGCACTTACATCTCAAATACTGATCAATAAGCTGTTGACTTTATGTCACCCTCCAGGACATTCTCCTGCGCTGAACATTTAATATACAAAAGGCAGCCAGCTGAGTGCCGAAGAAACTCACAGCCGTGTCAGTACAGTGTAACAGCGAGGTTGTGAGTGTGACATTCCTTTTATACAACATTTCTAAAAACAAGGCCATCTAACGAGTTGAGACAACTTATTAGGACTGTACAAACTGTATAAATGTAGGAGTGTATAAATTCACATCCAACGTACATCTAACTTAGAGAAGAAACTATAGAAATGAGCTAAACTTGAAATCTTTATTCCATTCAATCTCAAAAGGTATAAGGAGAAGGAATCTTCTCCATTCAGACTATGTTTTTATTAAAAAAATTTGTTAAATTTGTTAAAAATCGTGTTACTTAATCGAACCGTGAACCCTGTACCCTGTACCCTGTACTGTACCGAACCACGAGCTGAGTGTAATCTACCAAAGATAGTTTAAAAACTCCCAAATGAATACTGCCGCAAGGAGGGTGTAATCTCCTTGGGGGGCCTGGCTTTAAACTGTCTAAATCTTGGGTCGGTGACATTATGAGAACCCCCTAAATTACACAACGAGGAGCGGTGAGGAGAATAAATGGAGGTTTGATGATCATCAGTCACACCTTACCTCCGTCAGCCGTGGAATCTGGAGGGTCGTTGCGATCGGGCGTGTCCTCCTTCTGTGGCAGGCCATCCGCGGTGACCTAAGGAACGGAGTTAGGAAAGAGGTGGTGAGGAGCGGCAAGGGCACCCTTGATGGTCTGGTTCAACTTCCTGTGGTCGACACATAGACGGATCGTTTTTATTCTTCACGAATACAACTTCATGGCCTTTCAAGTGGCGTCTCACAGCTTCATACCCTGATGGGAATGGGCCTCGCCCTCTGCCTGGTACGTGTTGGATCAGAGAGGCGGTATGCTCAAGGTCAACGTCCAAATCCATCAGAATATTCAATTGTGTGCGTGTACCGATCTCAGTATTAATTTATTTCAGTTTGGAAGTATAAAGCTGAAGATATCTCTGAAGCTGAATCCAATGGTGTGGCAACATCCAGGCTTGGATGAAGAATGAAGAAGCACCATGGGTAGCTCCACGCACTCCATTGGATGAAATCAGGATCGTTGAGCAGCTCACAATAGTTCAATCGCCATCAGAAATAATTTCGTAGAATATAGTTCTTAGAGTAACAATCTGCATGAAGCAGCAATAAAATCTAAACTGCAGCAGCAGCCACCGTGGGTGGCCGCCTGCGGCTAGCTGCTCCACGCGACAGCCAGCGTCGGGACCATCCAGCAGCCCAGCAGCCAGGGCACCCATCCAAGCAGCCCCCACAACAGCCAAGCCCAGCTACACCTCCACCAGCCAGCACAGCAGCCTGAGGCCCAACACTCCGGAAGGGAGATGGGGGTAGTCTGTTTCGTCGACTCTGGGGGCAGGGTTGCCCGCGGACCGTGCTGTTACGGGGTTCCAGATCTCCTGGAAAGAGGACTGTTTTTGTTTTACACTTTTGTTTATTTAAGGTATGGGAACACTGTGTCAGAGTTCGGGCTTTCATTATGTTAGGTATGGGAACCCTGTGTGAGAATCTGGTCATTTCATTGTTTGTTATTTTTTGTTAAGTATAGTTACCTTACAGAAGAAAGAAGAAAGAAGAAGAAACAGTCTTTATTTATCACGCAACACACCACACTATAACACATGCTTGCACACACACACACACACGCTTTGATGGTGCCGGTGAAATGGATCCTCTGCTTTTGACCCATCCTGGCTTGTCCTTCCTCCGGGGGCACAGCCAGGAGCAGTGGGCAGCGTACGTGGACGCGCCCGGGGACCAGGTGATAAATGTCCATCGCTGGTCAGACCATGATGGGTGCATGTTTTTGGTGGGGGTCCTTACTGACGTGAGGTGGAGGAAACCCCCTGTGAGCACGGGGAGAACATGCAAACTCCACACAGAAAGGCTCCTGTTTGGGAGATAACCCACCGGAGCACGGTGCCAACAGCGCCCCAGGCGGGAATCCAACCCAGGACCTTCTTGCTGTGAGGCAGCAGTGCAATGCACTGCGCCACCGTGCCACACTGCAGAGTCCAGTGGTTTGTTTTTTTAAGGTATGAGAGTCCAGGCATTTTATTGTGTTAGGTATGGCAACCCTGAGTCAGAGTCCGCTATGTGAGTTGTTTTTTGCTGTGTTTTGGCCGGAAATTCTCCCTGGCCTCAGTTTTGTTGGGGCTATGTGGCGTAGGGTTGGGGTGGTTTAAGCAGCTTGGGTCTAGGTAATTGGGCCCGGGATCAGGGTGGCTGGAGGTTCACAAACTAATAACGATACCATCTATATTACTGTATCTCCCAATATTTCAAACCCAAACCAAAATAAAATTGGATTAAACTAAACAGGCAGGACATGTTCGCTTCCATGAAATCGAGCTCCCAAGTAGGAATGGGAGATCCTGGCAGGATCACAACGCTGCTGTTTGGTGGTTCTGCTCTGTTTTTCAGAATTAATGAGATACGTAAGTCATTAAAATTCAGAATGACAGAGCAGAATTATTTTTTCATGAAAACTGAAACATGACAAACAAGGCAATTTTTCTCAAGTGAATGCGTCACGCTTCCATAGATTTATTCTCATTTAGTTCATAACAGAAAAAAAAAAATAAATAAATAAATAAATAAAATATATATATATATATATATATATATATATATATATATATATATATATATATATATATATATATATATATATATATATATATATATATATATATATAAAGTTCATATCACTTACTGTATACCGTTTATTGGTTTTAGTTAGAAAAGACTTGACAGTTTTTCTGAATTGCTGTGGAATAAATAGCTACCGCTAGGCTAATTAGCCACGGCTAGGCTAATAAGCAGCTAGGTACCGTACTAAACAGGGGATAACTCACCAGAGTTTCACAGATTTGGACCCGAAAGAAAAGCACCATGGTGAAAACAAAAACCCTCCTTAACAACAATAATAATAATAATAAAAACAAACAAAATAATAATAATAATAATAATAATGAATAGTTATTAATGAAAGTTAACCATGTTGTGTGTGTGTGTGTGTGTGTGTGTGTGTGTGTTAGTGTGTGTGTGTTAGTGTGTGTGTGTGTGTGTGTTAGTGTGTGTGTTAGTGTGTGTGTGTGTGTGTTAGTGTGTGTTAGTGTGTGTTAGTGTGTGTGTGTCAGTGTGTGTGTGTGTGTGTGTGTGTGTGTGTGTTAGTGTGTGTTAGTGTGTGTTAGTGTGTGTGTGTCTGTGTGTGTGTGTGTGTGTGTGTGTGTGTGTGTGTGTGTGTTAGTGTGTGTGTGTTAGTGAGTGTGTTAGTGAGTGTGTTAGTGTGTGTGTTAGTGTGTGTGTGTTAGTGAGTGTGTTAGTGTGTGTGTGTGTGTGTGTGTTAGTGTGTGTTAGTGAGTGTGTTAGTGAGTGTGTTAGTGTGTGTGTTAGTGTGTTAGTGTGTGTGTGTTAGTGAGTGTGTTAGTGTGTGTGTGTGTGTGTGTTAGTGTGTGTGTTAGTGTGTGTTAGTGTGTGTGTGTTAGTCAGTGTGTGTTAGTGTGTGTGTTAGTGTGTGTTAGTGTGTGTTAGTGTGTGTTAGTCAGTGTGTGTTAGTGTGTGTTAGTGTGTGTTAGTCAGTGTGTGTTAGTAAGTGCTCTCAGTGTTTTCTTTATTATTTCACAGTAAAAGAGTCTCTACAGGATCACAACGGAACTACAAGCAGAGAACTACACCGTGTTAGTGTGTGTGTGTGTGTGTGTGTGTGTGTGTTAGTGTGTGTGTGTGTGTGTGTGTGTGTGTGTGTGTGTTAGTGTGTGTGTGTGTGTGTGTTAATGTGTGTGTGTTAGTGAGTGTGTTAGTGTGTTTGTTAGTGTGTTAGTGTGTGTGTGTTAGTGAGTGTGTTAGTGAGTGTGTTAGTGTGTGTGTGTGTGTGTGTGTTAGTGTGTGTGTTAGTGTGTGTGTGTTAGTGAGTGTGTGTTAGTGAGTGTGTTAGTGAGTGTGTTAGTGAGTGTGTTAGTGTGTGTTAGTGTGTGTGTTAGTGTGTGTGTTAGTGTGTGTGTGTTAGTGAGTGTGTTAGTGAGTGTGTTAGTGTGTGTTAGTGTGTGTTAGTGTGTGTGTTAGTGTGTGTTAGTGTATGTGTTAGTGTGTGTTAGTGTGTGTGTTAGTGTGTGTGTTAGTGTGTGTTAGTGTGTGTTAGTGTGTGTTAGTGTGTGTGTTAGTGTGTGTTAGTGTGTGTTAGTGTGTGTGTTAGTGTGTGTTAGTGTGTGTTAGTGTATGTGTTAGTGTGTGTTAGTGTGTGTGTTAGTGTGTGTGTTAGTGTGTGTTAGTGTGTGTGTGTTAGTGTGTGTTAGTGTGTGTTACTGTGTGTGTGTTAGTGTGTGTGTTTTAGTGAGTGTGTTAGTGTGTGTGTTAGTGTGTGGGTTAGTGTGTGGGTTAGTGTGTGTGTGTGTTAGTGTGTGTGTTAGTGTGTGTGTTAGTGTGTGTTAGTGTGTGTGTTAGTGTGTGTTAGTCAGTGTGTGTTAGTCAGTGTTTGTTAGTAAGTGTGTGTTAGTAAGTGTGTGTTAGTAAGTGTGTGTTAGTCAGTGTGTGTTAGTAAGTGTGTGTTAGTAAGTGTGTGTTAGTAAGTGTGTGTTAGTAAGTGTGTGTTAGTAAGTGTGTGTTAGTCAGTGTGTGTTAGTAAGTGTGTGTTAGTAAGTGTGTGTTAGTAAGTGTGTGTTAGTAAGTGTGTGTTAGTCAGTGTGTGTTAGTAAGTGTGTGTTAGTAAGTGTGTGTTAGTCAGTGTGTGTTAGTAAGTGTGTGTTAGTAAGTGTGTGTTAGTCAGTGTGTGTTAGTAAGTGTGTGTTAGTAAGTGTGTGTTAGTCAGTGTGTGTTAGTAAGTGTGTGTTAGTAAGTGTGTGTTAGTCAGTGTGTGTTAGTAAGTGTGTGTTAGTCAGTGTGTGTTAGTAAGTGTGTGTTAGTAAGTGTGTGTTAGTAAGTGCTCTCAGTGTTTTCTTTATTTCACAGTAAAAGAGTCTCGTCAGTTAAAATAATCTCCAACAATCAAAGGAAAAAAGACAAATCAACAAGGAGACGGAACCGATGAAAACAAACCGTCAATAAACACAGAAAATACATCTATTGCTTGAAGAATCTGTCAATAGGAGAAAGAAACTCCAAAGGCTGAGTTTAAACTTGACAGTTTCAGTTTTTATTTCCAGACACCGTGACGGGCTGCGAGGCGATAACCTTAAGAACTCTGCTGTGAATGTATTAGCAGCTGTCAAAACACGCAGGAAATCTTATTCCACACGGCGACCGCTTAATCACTTGCAGAAACCCCCTGGAGTTGTTCTCCTAGATCTTGTGGCCTTTTCCACGAGGAGATATGGTGATGGCACCGGTGCTCCACCAGACGCCGTCTTGAACCCGCTTCTTCCACCCAGAACGCCTGAAACCACGCGAGGTTTGTCGGGGGAGCGCGGGAAACCTTCCAGGGACGTGGCTTCTGTGCTTGGAGTCCTGTGTCGTGCGAGTCTCCCGGCCCCGCCTCTGTGACCGCCCCGTCGCTCCCCTTCAGCTTCCTCTCCACCTACGCCTCCTTCTCCTCCCCCTTCACCTCCTCCTCCTCTTCCACCTCCTATTCCTCCTCCACCTCCACCTGCTCTTCCTCCACCTCCTCCATGCCACCCCCACCTCCTCTTCTTCCTCCTCCTCGCCTCCACTTCCTACTCTACTTCCTCCTCCTCCTCCACCTCCTCCTACTTTTCCACCTCCACCTCCTCCTACTTTTCCACCTCCACCTTCTCCTCCTGCACCTTCACCTCCTCCTCCTCTTTCTCCTCCTCCTCCTCCTCCACACTGCCTCCTCCTCCTCCTCCACCTCCTCTTCTTCCTCCTCCTCGCCTCCACCTCCTACTCTACTTCCTCCTCCTCCTCCTCCACCTCCTCCTACTTTTCCACCTCCACCTCCTCCTCTTACTCCCCTTCCTCCCCCTCCTCCTCCCCCTCCTCCACCTCCTGCTCTACTTCCTCCTCCTCCTCCTCTTCCTCCTCCTCCTCCTCCTCCTCTTCTTCCTCCTCCTCCTCTTCCTCCCCCTCCTCCTCCTCCTCCACCTCCTGCTCTACTTCCTCCTCCTCCTCCTCCTCCTCCTCCTCCTCCTCCTCTTCCTCCTGCTCCTCCTCCTCCTCCTCTTCTTCCTCCTCCTCCTCCTCCTCTTCCTCCCCCTCCTCCTCCTCCTCCACCTCCTGCTCTACTTCCTCCTCCTCCTCCTCCTCTTCCTCCTCCTCCTCCTCATCTTCCTCCTCATCAGTCCCTCGTCCCCTTTACGTCCCGCTGACGGATGAGATCATTTGCTGCAAATGTCCCTCTGGAGTCAAAGCCGCCGCCCTGTGTCCGCTGCAGCCCGGGGCGTGGCCACGTGCGCCGCTCAGGGGGAACGTGCACGTGGACGGACACGCTCGCACGGGTCCAGGGGTGAAACGGGGACAACAAACAAACACATTTCATCACAAAGTTAAAAGCGCTTTCGCTCTTTCATCGTGAAGGGCGAGGGGGGGAAAAATCACGATAACGAGACGTTGTGAACCAGTGTCAATAGTGAATGAATAAAATACAAACGTTTAAATAAACACACTCACAGAAACGGAGAAAAGGTTTTGCATCTCATGTTGTATTTCACACAACGGCAAAGAGAACTGAATCGGCAGCAGTAAAACGATTCCTATAGATTTAATACACGGCCATTAGACAGTGCAATATGCCTTTGTTTTTACGTGTACAAGCTTCTCCGTTTGTTACAAGCATCACAAAACACATTTTAAGATGCGATTCCATCATCAGCAGCACAATTACACTTGACAAGGACTAGATTCTAGAAAATTCATTTTCCATTTCTTACTCTTCTGCGTGGGGCCGCACGCTGCATCCTCTTTCTATTATTATTATTATACTATGATTTTGATGTGAATCACCACGATAAACGAGTCGCAATGTGAAGGGGTAATGGCCAATCAAACGGGGGCGAGTAGCGTGTAAAACGCTGCTGCCGTTCCGGGGAACACAACCCTGACTCTTTAAATGTAGATTTTCCATTTGATTTCATTGCACACCGCACAGGGCTTTCGGCTTTTGGTTTTCAGTGTCTGCATCAACACACTGTATGTGCTAATCAAATGGCACGTGAAAAAATAATAGTTTATCACATTTGATTTACATCATAATCGCACAAGGCATGTTTTCCTGATGGTGCAGCTCTACGTCTGTGACAGCGATAACTTCAAAAGAGAGAAACGCAATGTGGTGTGGGCGTGGTGTGGTTTAAGCGACTACACCTGTCCAGGTAATTGGGCCGAGGAGCAGGGTGGCTGTACGCCTGTTGCTCGTCAGAGCAATCAACAAGCAACAGGTAAATCCCCCAAACCGCCCCCACACCCACAGGAAGGACCTCTGTCATGACATATCCATCTGCTCCCGGCTTGTTACACCTTGCCCACTCTATACAATAAACTGGTGCGTCTGCCTGTGTCTCTGTGACGGAGGACCCCAAAAACACCACTCGGGTGGCATGTGGCAGGCCTAACTGCCACACCCAAAATCAAGGAAACAGCTATCTGATGGCGGACAGCACCAATCGTTTAGACACAAACTTCGCCGTTCTATTGTCCGGTCTGCCTGGCCGTCTCAGAAACTGAACCAAACCCACCGTAACAACAGTATGATGAACGGAAAGCCCACAGGACCAAACCAGCCGCCTCACGCTGCATCGTCCCAAATGCTTTGGATGCTGACGCCGCGCCCAAGCTCACGTCCAAACCAAAGATGACTGCAATCGTCTAACAATAGGCCTCAGTTATCTCTTACCTCAAATGCATTTGTTAGAGCGCTGACGAGCTCCTCATCCACTGCTTCCCTGTCACTGAGTCGGAAAGCGGATTTTTTAAATAGAAATGTTTAAAACCATTGAGCCCGGGGGAAATGAAATAACGATTTCCTCCTTTTACTTGAACCCTACAGACGGCGGCTGAAGTAAACTGGGTCGCGGGCGCGTTTCTCCTCCCTCACCCAATTCTTTTTTGGTTGGAAGTCCAAATATATCTCTGGCTCGGGGATGGAAATTTGATTTGCGACACACTTGATGGGGCTGATCCGTTTGAGTGCGGGGAGGATCAGTGTCCATTTGAAGTCGATGAAGAAGCGGGTTTTGGAAGTGGCTACGCGGCGTTGCCCAAAGGAGCTTTCTGGGTCGACTGATGGATGCCAGATAGAAATAAGAGGGGCCACAAACGCACACACGCAAACGCACACGGACACACGGACACACACACACACACACACACACACACACACACACACACACACACACACACACACACACACACACACACACAGGTAGTAAACAGCCAGGATGTGCGGCTGATTTGAAAGGAAAATCTTGGTTTAAAGCGAGGTGGACTGTGAACACGAAGTGAACCTCGCCCCGCTGCCAGACAGGATGAAAGTGAAAGCTGTAAAAAGCGGAAGGCCAGACCGACCGAAAGAGATTGTGTTTTTGTCTGACATAAAAGTAAAGTCAAATTTTGGAATATTTTGTGGAAAAATCCCATATTATTGGGATAAATTGTATTTTATATTTATCTCAAATGTATTTAGCTGGCACTTTCTAAGAAGCAGCCGCTCAATGCGTGTTATGCATGCGCTCCTCATTGTTGGTGGCGGGGTCCGCCGCCGTTCTGGGCAAGAATGCAAAGGTCAGGCACGTTCAAGCAGTGAAAGGCAGCCGCGGTGAATTTGGTGAAGCAGCGTGGCTCGTTGTGGTCAGTAAACTGTCCATATGGATGAACATTTACAAAAAAACAACAACTGAGAAAATATCTCCACCACCTTCAAGTCAACAAGGAAAAAAATCATCTATAGGTATGCAATAGATAAAAAATATATAAATATAAAAATGTTCTTGTAGTAATACTTTGTCTTTGATCTAGAAATTAGTGATTTATTTATTCGAAATAAATTCATATTTTTGTGGAAAGTTTTGAAAAAAGTAAAAATAGGATATTTTTCAAGTCGGCTGCATATGCACATCTCCACAATATTGTATGTTTTTTTTCTCCTCTCTCTCTTGAGAATGAGACCCGGTGTCTCAATGAGATTATTTGTCTAAATAATGGCCAAATTAAAACAATTATCTAAAAATGCTGTTTTTTATTAGTTATCCTTTTAATCTTGACATTTTGTCTTCTCAAAATGTCAGTTTTACTCTGTAAATGTTGTCTTCATTCTCGAAGTATACTGTGCTTTTAACCTTACTGTTTAGACTAATTGTGTCCTTTTTTCTGTCGTTAGCCCCAGTCATTTTCATTAGATGTTTTACTGTTTAAATGAAACTGGAAATGTTAAAAAAATATATAAAAAAATCTTTGACACAAGCATTAAAACACAAGCAATTTTAATTGTAACACTTTTTCGGTTCAAACCTCTCTTCTGTGCTCTATAGCCTGCAGTGGTTTTCAATTAAATGTGTTTCATTTGCACTGTGTAAGTGTAGGAACGTTTGAATAAAGTTTTTCTTACTCACGCACAATATGTTGAGAAAGAAATATCCTCTGGTTGACGAAAAAATCTTAGCGTATCCTCATTTTTCAGCAAATTCCTCTGCAGAATGTGTTTGTCACCATGTAAGGCATGTAAATGTTGTTTGACTTTGGTTTCCATGGAAACGGGAGAGACCTCCAGCGTGCAACACAGAACTCAAGATGTTTTGCATAAATGCAATCCCATGACAGACGTGCAATGCAGGGACTGTATGCTGAAATGTTTGCTGCAGACATTTTTGAGGAATGTTTAATGATTGTTTAAATGTACTGCGCAAGAGACACCTCCTTAACCAGGCCTTTGGACTCTACCCAGTCTCAGTCACCCAAGTGCCCTTGGGTTGCTTGAAATGTAAAAGAAGTAGATTCTTTATTTATCACACGGCAGACACACCACAACACATGCACTCATTCAGCGATGGCGACCAGCACACACACAAATGCTTCAAATGGTGGCTGGTGAAATTATTTTTCTGCTTTTTAACCAGGAGCAGTGGGCAGCATACAGCGACGCCCGGGGACCAATTACAAGTTTCCATCGCTGGTCAGACGACGATGTTCTGCATGTTTTTGGTGGGGGTCCGTACTGATGTTATACGGAGGAAACCCCATGTGAGTACGAGGAGAACATGCAAACTCCACACAGAAAGGCTCCTAATCGGGAGATAACCCACCGGAGCGCGGTGCCAACAGTGCCTCAGGCGGGAATCGAACCCAGGACCTTCTTGCTGTGATCAGCACACTTGAGACATGCTGCCCGGACTCCGCGTGATGGTCAAGCGCCAGAGTGATGGCATCTTCTGGGTTATCAAGTGGTGACCCTCTCTCCTCGATATTTCGCTGAGAGGCCCACGACACCTCCAGAGGGTTCAGCTGTGAATCTCGGCATCCCGGCCTCACCCCGCTAGATGCCTTCTACTTACCCGAGGGCCCAGTTGGAGTCCTTTCTCTTCATAAAGAGCAACTGACTACCCTTTTCAGCAGTCTGGAAGGCTCTTTGACTGCTTGCCGGTGAGCCTTCCCTCGCTCTTCTATCGCCCAGAGTAGCCTTGACATTGATGTGGGTACAAAGCCTCTGCAGCCTACCTCCACTGGTCCGACCATTGCTTTCGAGCCACATTATTGCGCATCGGTGGCAAGCTCTGCGTACCTCAGCTTCTTGCGCTCGTAGGCCTCCTCCACTGCCTCCTCCCTGGCCACTGTGAGCTCCATGATGTAAACACAATGGAGTGAGGTCGACCATAGCACAAGGTCTGGTCTGAGATTGGTTGACACAGCCTCCGCTGGGAAGCCAGCATCTGCCACCATCTTCAAATTGCGCCCCCCGCCTACCCGCCCAGTGTCTGGTCTTAATGTGGCGAGTCTGGCTGTCATATTATTATTGTGAGAAATTTTTTTAATTAGAAGAAAAAACGTGTTTTTACCCATCCCATGTTTTTCTAGAACGATCCCACCTTTGAACACATACAGTAGGTAACAATGACAGAAGAACGGATCCCTCGAACAAATTTTTTCGACAGCGCCGGCAGGGATGAAATCCAAATTTAACATCTAACAGGCAGCTTCTTTGGGCATGCAATCACACAAAGTGACAAAAACATCTGTTCGATCTGTGTTGTGCTCCAATGGGCCGCGCGCCAGGGTCTCCGGGCGCACGCCTCTATAAATGAAGAACCCTGACAAGTCTGTCACACTTGATAAAAAAGAACACGTAAACAGTCCTCATGAAACCGCGGCCGCGAAAGAACAGCGTGTGGGAAACGGGCACTCTTAAGTCAACACACATTCCGCCGAAACGTTTCAGAGAAGACAAAAAATGGGCCATCTTATGTGTCTCTTAGAACATCTCCAGGCGATATTTCATGCTCCGGGGAAGCCAAACATGCCGCACAGCAGGCGTCCTTTAGGGGGGGAACTGAACGGGAAACAAACAGCGACCACCACTGACGGGACGTGAGGAGTGCGGCCTTCTCAGCTGGCGGACGCAGGAAATGAGGAATGCAGCGGTCACCTCAGTCAACTGTCAACTATTTGCCGTCGCCCCTTCAAAAGTTAAAAATACAACTAATTAGAACTTTCTCTTCTCCCCGGGCCGGTGAGAGGTAGCAGTGTTTTGTTCACACCCGCTGCTCGGTCTCCACGTCACCATCCCATGGGATCAGCATTAGGACTTAATAAATCTAGATTAGACAGGAGGGGGTATATAAGATCCCCCGAGATATCTCCCTCTCAGTGCACTAACTTCTGCGAAGCTTCCCTTCCTCACTCTCTAAATCATTAAACTAGATTTGAATTGCCAGAGAGGGACATTCGTTATCTGTACGGACTGTCGTGGAAAGACCGCTGCCATTTTGAACTCCACCTCACTCCACTCTCTCCCTTTCCTCGGAGTGTCGTTTGAACCATGGCTGAACAGGCCGGAATGGAGTCCGGTCAGGGCGGTGTCAGGGACTCCGCCTGGTATCCACTGAGAAAATGGTGGCAGCCCAGCTGGCTCCTCAGTCAGGACTCGGGCCTGACACTGTTCCCAGACCAGGGGGGCAGTCGCTGGGTGGACTGTGTCCAGAGGACATCGGCCAGGCCTTACTGGCCAGAATACCTGCCTCCTCCGCTCCTTGTGCCCTCTGTAACTTGGTCCATTAATCAACCCGGCTCTGAGACCTTCAAGGACCAGTACAGGTGGAGGGTCAGCCTGGACATGGTTCACTTTGCACCGTCAGAGATCTCCATCAGCACCGGGGAAGGGTACCTGGAGGTCGGAGGTACAGGGCGATGTCTTAGTGCTGCTGACAGTAAACTAGCTCTGAAGTTTATTAACCCTACTAATAATTGTATGCGCACCAAGCAAATAACACACTTCTGTATCTTTGTGTCTGCCTATAATAACTGTAATAGAGTAATACATTTCTGTATGCACACAGAATTCAAACCTTTTAGTAAATTACCATTAGTGTGTTGCGAAGGCAGCAGTAATCTAAGAGGATAAGGGAGTTTATGGAGAAACCAGGCTTAATTTATTGCTTTGAAAGTCTGAAATTGATTTCTACATCAAGTTGTTCCTCTGTGTTGTTTGATTCCACTGTGTGTCCTCACATTCCTCATATAATTGATAATTCATCCCAAGGGAAACACAAGGAGAGGCTGGATGAGCATGGATTTATCGCTCGGTGTTTCACGAGGAAATACAGGTATGCAAGGTCATCAAAGCCCAACATTGATATTAAATCTCATGTGATAAAACACCCATTGTTTTAAGTGATTACCACTCAAAACTGAATAATGTCACCTTGCCTGGCCATTGATTTTAGGAGTCCCAAGACTGAAAAGATGCTTAATGGCTTACCACGTCACACCGAGAAATGTCATACATACATTACAGTCTATACATGGTCTGCTGATGATGGCTGTGTTACTTTCAGGCTTCCAGTCGGGATCGATGTCACTAGAATCACATCGATCCTGTCTGGGGACGGCATCCTGAGTGTGGAAGCTCCGCTTCTTCAGTCCTCCGTCCCCACTGATGTAATCATTCCAATCCAGGTGAGGAACCCTGTCAGAACCTAGGACTTGGACCCAAGCGCAAACATGCGGAGGCAGAGTACAAACTCACAATTTGCAGACTATATTCAAGGAAAGGCAGGAGCTAACGTAAATACACCACGGAGTGATAGTAAGATGGGAATCACCTGGCAGGGGGAAGGACCAAGGGCAGAGCAAGCAGTTGGGCTGTGATAAAAGGCACGGATATTTGTTAATGTTAAAATCTCAAAATTCTCAAGACAAGAACTGTAAGATATTAACTGTTACTCGAAACGCACGTATGATCTTCCAAATGATTGAAATTAATGATTTGAAAATCAACTTTGAATTTTTTGGACAATTTGGCTCTGTTATTGCAGGCTAGAATTGACTTTTGGTATCAGAATGATTATATAATATTGGCCATAATTGGTCAATCAATTAACTGACCAACCAGTCAGTCAGTCAGTCAACCATTAAACCAAACTCCCACTCCATTGTTTCTCTCTTGCATTGTCTTTCCCTTTTCCGAATATTATTATCCTTTCAGGTGGAGAAGGACCAGGGTGGAGGAGCAGAAGCAGAGGGTGGAGATCATCATCCATCTTCACCTGGAGCTCCAGAGGACGCAGAGCATCCAGCCGTAGAGCTCCACACAGAGACTCCTGATCACGGTGAAGCGTCACTTCCAGTGGCCCCCGTTGGGGCGGAGGTTCCGCCTGCCGGCACCAAAGCTGAGCCCCAGCAGCATGAAGAGGGGGTGGACCAGGGGGCGGAGGCCCACGGAGAGTCCCGTCCTGCAGCAGCTGCAGTTGGCGAAGACACAGAGGGTCTTCCGGAACCGCTCGATCCCCGTGAAGCTCCGGTTGCCTCGGAAAGCGGAGGCGAAGCCAAATCCGTTCAGAAGTTCCGGGACATCCAGCCGCCGCAGGGCTCAGGGGACGCTGCTAAGGAGCTCCCCCAGCCTGAGGAGCTAGATCTGGGCGGAGATCCACCACGCCAGGGCCTGAGCCGGGAGCCCGATGCTCTGGGTGCTGAAGAAGATTGTGCACAGTAGGAAGGGAGGAAGAAAGCCCAAGTATCATCAGAGCACTGCACACAACCTCTTCAGCCAAAACACGCTTACGACATGCTGCAGAAGAGTTTTAAGTGAGTCCCATGTAAAAGCGTTAAGTCTGCTTTCTCTACAGCAACAATAAAGCAATGGAATGTTAAGAGGCAAACGTCTGGTGTGTTGTTGTAACTCACCTTTCTCTGTTGTTCTGTCGGTCATGCTACACATACACTACTTTGTTTTTGGCCGTGGTCTCATATGCATGAAGTCACACATTCAGCCTTGTAAAGAAACATGAAAAAGTGATTCATTTCAGGAGCGAAAAAATAGGGTGGGGCAGGGAGGTCCGGACCCCTTTCTGGGAAAAACAGAGTTGTCCCCCGCAATATATCTATATAAAAAATTACTATATACATTTTAATAATATAATAATATGCATGGAAAACACTTATGCTAATCATAAGTTTTGAAAGATTGTGCCCCCCCACCCCCCCCATTATCCAGTGGTTTGGGACCACCGCCCACCAATCCCAAAACCCCACACCAATTAGCGCTCGGTACGAGTTTCTGTGGAGCACCCTCTGTAAGTGGTGGCTGACCTCCGGTAAGTACTGTAGCTACTTTGCAAAGGTTAACTTACCGCTGATCAAGCGGATCAAGCAGGTGGTGGCCCTCCGCCGTGACCGGCTCGCTGCCTACCGGCCCCTGGCTTCAACCCAGGAGGTATTGGGAGCTGAGGACCAGCACTTTTAAAATTAAATTAATTATTTATTTATTGAGCTATATTATTTACTCATTTATATATTTGTATTTTTATATACAGTATTTATTGCCTCATTTATTTATTTTGTGATTTATTTCATAGGCATATTTCTTTATGTATTTATTTATCTATTTTATCTTGACTGAAATGGTATTCCTTAAGGCAGGAGGTCTATCTACAGTTGAAACCATCACAACGCTAATTTGGCCGATTGGTTTGTTACAAATAGCAGCCCCTGTATTCATGATACAGGATACTTGGTTAAATAAAAATGTGAGTTTTCATAACAAAATACTGTGTTTGTAGAAATATTAATAATTGTATAATATTATATTTGAGATGAACTTACCCAACTGTGGCAGTTTTGCCTACCACCCAAGTGACGTTTTCAGGGATCTCCGGCACAGAGACACAGAAGACGGGGTTGTAGAAAACACACAAGTTTATTGCGGAGAAGGGGCTTGAAAAACAAGCCCCAGAGAGTGGGTCCATCCCATCCATCCCCACAACACATACTCCCGAAAGCAAACTAAGGCCAGGGAGAAGACCTGGCCGAATCCTACCCCCACTCCCCACCCAGCAGAGAACAAAAAAAGGCCTAAAATACAGACTCTGTCATAGGGGTAATATACCTAAATATGCAGACTATGACCAAGGGTTACTATACCTAGAATAAATAAAACCCCAGACTCTGAAACAGTGTTCCGATACCTTAAACCAACAAATGTCCAAAGAAAATTAACTAATCCCCTTCAGGGGACCTGGTGCTCTGGAACAGCCCGGAGCGACGATGCAGACTCCCCTCCTCTCTTCCAGAGCGTGGAGCCTCGAGCTGCTGTGTTGGCCAGTGGACGCGTGGCCGGGCTCGGCTGTTGCGGGGGATGCTTGGAGGGCTGGCCTGGCTGCTGGGCGGAGAATCTAGCTGCCAGCGGTTACCCATGGTGGTTGCTGTGGCTGCTTCTCCCCCCCGGTTCTCTGCCACACACCCTCGGTGCCGCTGCTGCCAGTCGGGAGAGGGTTGGTGCCGGGGCCGCCCGTTGAGCCGCTGGTGGCTCCAGGGTGTCTTCGGACGGCCACTCTGTGTCCTTTCCCTGTCCCGGAGAGTCCCTGTTCAGGTGCCAGTGTGGCAGTTTCGCCTAAGACACACCACCCAAGTGGCGTTTTCAGGGCACAGAGTTTTATTGTGGAGAGATGGACAGATGGACACAGGTCACGACAGTGCTCCTCTCTCCTGAGTGTGTGTGGGGATGGGGGTTTTACCTGCTGCTCACAAGACCAAACAGTGAGAAACAGGTATCAGAATCAGAATCAGAATCAGAATCAGAATCATTTTATTTCTCATCTCACAGACGCAACTCCAACAGGGAGAAATTCAGCCTCATTTCTCCCATCCCAGCCGTCCTTCCTCCAAGGGGCAGCTTGGAGCAGTCCGGGCAGCCTTCACTACGTTGGCGCCCAGGGACCAATTCCAGGTGTGAATCCATGTTGTGGTCAGGGAGAGGACCGGAAAGTGTTCTGCGTGTTTTTAATTGGGGTCCATTTTTGTTATGCTGAGACCCATGTGAGCAGGGGAAGAACATGCAAACTCCACACAGAAAGGCCCCTCATCAAGATAACCCACCGGAGTGCAGTGCCAACAACGCCCTGCGGGAATCAAGCCCAGGACTTTCTTGCTGTGAGGCAGCAGTGCAAGTGCCTGACTGGGTCCCTAATCACCTAGATCCAGGTCAGGTGTGGCTGCTCAAACCACACCCTCCCCACACCACACCTATGTAATCAGGTTCAAAGTAAATTATTTTTTATTACTGAATGTAAAATGGCTGACATGATGTAATTTTGTTTATAATTTTGGAAATAAATTAAGACTGAATTAATAAAAAATATATAATTACAACAAACATTAAAGTTTAAACATAAAGTATGTTTCCAGGAGGCTTTATAGCGTTCTGGACTGTTACACGTTGACAGCAAAACATTAGAAATCTGTTTTTTCAGGGAAAACAAAATTGAATATGAAGCGTAGTACTTGCAGGCAGGTTTATATGTGCTGTATATAAAAATAATAATTTTAATAAAGTGCACAAATAATAATACAACCAACATGATTTCAACATGGCTCCGGTGTTACCATCAGCATTGTTCTATACCTTGTCCGTGTCACCTGCTTTCATATCAGAGATCAGATAAGGTGGAGGTGCCTGTGGAGGACAGGGAGGGTGGTGCAAGGAGAAGCAGCACGGAGTTGTAGTTGTTGGTAATATGTGATTTTGGACTGATTACTGTATCCCCTACATTTATGTAGAAATGCAGGAAATGGGATTCAAACCGCACATTTTTTACAACCCCTTTTATTGTACCCCCCCCCCCCACTTCTCAAACCAAAGTTACGCCCTTCATTACCGCGCTGTTTCCCCTAAAGCAGCTTTGGCATTAATCAGATACTTTACATTTGCACAGCTGCGTAGTAGTCAGTTCTACACGAGTAATTTGCTCGAGGAGAATCTGGCAAGATTTTGATTATGCAGTTGCTATGGCAGCGCAAGTTCACTCATAAAAAACGCACAAAAGGTCAAGTTCAACGGTGCGGCGGGAAAGACGGTTCCTCCACGAGGCTCAAATATATGTGGGATAATTTTATGCGCGTTGGATATTCAGCGAATTGATGCGGAGAACTTTCCAGATTGGAATTCATCATCCCTTTGATTCCAGTACACAAGGGAGATTACACTACTTTACATCGCACAACAGGCGACGGAAAGGCGATTTTTTATTTTTTGTTACAACAACAGGGGCTTTGCTGCCTCTGTTGATGATTTTGGCCCATGCGGTCGCACCAGGGCCAGTGCCAATCTCACCCGGTGCCAGGGCCTCAGCTAATCTGCCACCCGTTTACTTCTGCTGTACAATGCAGCGAGCCAACTGGCGCAGCGTTTCCCTGGCTCCCGGCCACCAAGTGCACTCCTCACACAAAGGACGCAGATGTGAAGGCACGCTGGGAGACTGATGTTTATTGCATCAACCAATACAAAGACATCAACAGGAGGGGAAAAAAAAAAAAAAAAAAAGGACATTGTGGAGGAGACGGGTTTTGTCCAAAAAAGTAATTCCACATAGACCCAAGAAAACGCACATTATTGTTTTTTTTATTACATGCCAAAATAGAAAAAAACCCAAAAACAGCTCACACACAACCAAATCATACTGCAAATCCTGGTGAGTTTTTAATTACCGTGGCGGATTGGAAATATATTTACATTGTCTTTGGGGACTGCAGACTATATTATTAATGCACAATGGTCTTCCTGATATAAACAATCCACAAAACATAAACAAATTGTATTTCTCAAATTGAATTCAATGATACGAAGGATCTCAAAATATAAAACGCTGTGATACGCAACATCCATGTGTGTGGGATGTTGGTTCAGTGTTGTAAATTAAGAATCAGGTTGTCATCATTTCTACGCTATATATCTCAATCTGGGTTTGTACATGCACATACTAAACCAGAAACTCAAGAGATTGGTTATGAATGGTAAGATATGAGATATGAGTGACGCCACGGGTGTAATATACTGTCAAAATTACCCGATGGCTTTTATATTACTTCCTCAGATACATCCATATAGGACACAGTAACAAAGTAGTACCTTCTATATCTTACACTTTATGAACACCATACATCTCTAATAAGACCAGAACCACAGATGCCACATCAAGGCTGCCCTCGCCTGCTCAGGATGGGCCGTCATGCTGAGAGGACGTCTTGGCCTGAAGGGAAATTCCACTCTGGAACTCTCCGCCGTGAGGAGAAAACATTCTTTTCCGGGAGGTTAAAATGAGCTCCCAGCCAGCTCTGAAGCCCAGAGAGATACACACACGCGCGCTCTGGCTCCCTGTAGTTATTTTCCGAACCGAGCGGGGGCAGATGGACATTCTGACCGAATGACACCTTTACCGTGCATTCTCTCCTCAGCCAGCCGGGCTGGAGCCCGACTCGCATTTGGTCGATACCTTTACCGTCATTTTCGCTAACTATGTGGAGGGACTCCCACACGGTGTCTTGACCTGCAATCAGAATGTTTATTAAAGCAGCGTTTCGGTGCCAGGACCTTCATCGGGGAAAATATTTTTAAGGTCCGGAAGAGCAAATTGGTCGGGAGATAGAGGTGCGAGAGAAACACCGTTTTTTCTTTATTTCTTTATGCCATTGTTTTCTCCTGAAGTTTCTCTCGAGAATAAAATACCTCAAAGCATTTTTGCCTCTATCCCGCACTCGAACAGAATGAATAGCATGTCGCCAAATTTGAGAAGCCAGTCCTGTCCTTCAGGGGGAACTGCATCGTTTGCCATATTCCAATAGAAGTGGGTACGCCCGCTTGGCTTTGTACGCTGAGCGGCTGGCGTCTCATACGGTCACACGGTCACAGTGGAATTTCCCTTCAAGGGACTCTGGGAACGCCCGACGTGTCTGAGGGCGTCGCCATTACACGACGGGAGCGTCCTGGCTCTTGGCCTCCTCCGCCTCCCGCGCCTCGCCCCCCTCAACCGCGCCCTCGTTGCTGAAGAGGTGGTAGGGGGGCGTCTGCCGCGCCTCGATGATGAGGACTCCCTCCGGGGACAGCGAGGCGAAGACCGTCAGGGGATCCACGTCGACGGGGATCCTGAGGAAGGGGAGGAGACGAGGAGAGTAAACGGAGGAGGAAAAGAGTAAACGGAGGAGGAAAAGAGTAAACGGAGTAGGAAAAGAGGAAAGACAGTAGGAAAAGATAAAACGCAGTAGGAAAAGAGGAAAGACAGGAGGAAAAGAGGAAAGACAACAACACACCCCTGGTCCAGGGTCCGTTCAGGTCGATCCGTTTGGTAAATCTTTACTTGGATGCTCCCATGTCAGCTGGCTCTTACAATCCAGTCAATGTATCAACTTAAAGCAACAACTTAAGTATTTTTTAACCATATTTTTCCCTCATTTGGAGTCAAAACGTCGACATTTTGGAGAAGAGCTTCAGCCGAGCACCGTTGACCGAGCTGCCATACGTGCCTTGAGTTTCCCTCATAACAAATTGGTGCCGGTCCACGTGTCCGCTTTAATTAACATTTCACTTGAATGAAATCTGGATTCAATCAAAATAAAAAGATATCTGGCAAGTAGGGTTAAATAAATAATAACATTTGCGGTGTTTCGTCTCGTCTACATATTTTACAATGAATATTTACCGTTCGCCATGGGCCGGAACTGAAATATCCAAAAAACGCGAAATTATAGATGATGTGTCCGTGGTGTCAACGATGCATCGTCTTTCCGTCTCCGCTCCGTGTTTACAAGCGCAACCTGTCCACGGGGGAGGGGGCGGAGCTTATTTCTGTATTGACAAATGTGACTGGTTAGAGGTGAAAGGTCAGCTTTGGATCGTCCCAACCGATTGGCTTTCCGTTGCAACTTGCGAGCACAGGAACGAAGAGATCTGCGGGATCTTTCATCGAAATGATCGAGTCTATTTCTATTTAAATAGGAGATTTAAATATGTCCGACTTCGGCTGATTCTCCCGGTTAAAAACCGGCAGTTACCGGATAACGGAAACGCTGGTTTGCACAGCCAGAGTTTTCGGGGATTCGGTTCAAAATAGGGTTTCGGTTAAAAAAGCACCTGAGTTTTCCTTCGACGCTGAACTTAGAGTCAACTCGTCTGCACATCTCCACCCGATGCTGAACACCACCTGAATCACACCAAACTTAACCTGCCCCGCCCTAACCCTGTAGGCCCCACACCCAAGCATAAGCATTTAGAACCACACACCACCGCCTGTCTCACTGCCACCTTTAGAGTCAGGGAGTCTGTTGAAAAACTGACTCAGTTATAAAACTGATCCAGACCGTTAAATATTCACGTTGCAGAATGTTGACTTTTTCGATGCCAAGTTATTTATTAACATTGGGTTTGACATTGACAGAATGTTTTTTGTAATACTCAGCTGAGTGTTACCTTTGGACTATCTAAATGAAGTGAAACCACACTTTAAAGGGGATGTGTGTGTGTGTGTGTGTGTGTGTGTTTCTGTTTTAAATTGCGAGATAGAAAAAAAAAAAAAAAAAAAAAAAGGAGGGGTCGGCTGTCGGGGGCCAAACTCTGGGACATTTTTCGGCTGGCGCTAGGGTTTCCGTAGACGGCGGCGGCAGGATGTTGTCGGCGGCGTCTCGTCCGTACGGGAGCGTGGCCTCCGGGGCCGTAACGCGGCAAATTTAGCGCCACACACAGGGAACTAGAAGTGATAATGCGGCTGAGTATTTTCTCTTTGGCTTGATAACGTCCACCCTTATCTCCCCTGGACCAACAAAGACCAGCGCGCGCGCCAGGAAATGGGTTTAAAATTGATGGCGTTTTTTTTTGTCCCCCCACCCCCCCCCATTATTAATAATCTTGTGGAGTTTGGCGATGGAGTGAAAACTCAGTGGGATTTCCTGATGTGGAAATAGCGGAGGATGGCGGGGGAGGTGGTTCTCATTCCAATTACTTCGGAACGTCTGTCTGAAAATGTGTTTTAACACCTTAAAATTTCCCATCCCCGTATAGCGCCCTCATCAGCTCTGCCTGTCTGGCAGCCTGGGAGCAGCTCGTCTCCAGGCTTTTTTCATTTTTTTTTTCTTCCCTTCCTCCACCGATCGCTTCGTTTTGACACTTCCTGTTGCATATGTGAGACTCTCCCTGGGCAGATTGCTATAATTGGGCACCTAACCCTGCATCATTAGTAACATATTTCAGTCGTGAAAGAAACCAGATGATCTAGCTTCCAGAAATTATATCTAATAATGATGCGCTAGAAAGGGGTTGAGGGAACGGGGGTACAGAGAGGGACGCGGAGTAGAAATAATTCACTAAGTGGAAAAGCTTCAGAACGAGTGGGACCCCCCTGCGGAGACAGACCGGCGTGAAAACCCCACAGACACCGGCAAACCTCCCCCACCTGGCGACCCCTGGTGCGGGCGGAGCCCCGCCACCTGTACAGGTAACAAACAGTAGGACAATGTCACAAGCTGCTGGTGCCTATTACACATAGGAATTAAGATCATTGACTATTTCTTTTTTTTCCTTTGTCACCGGAGCACCAATCCACTCCAGTGCTGTCAATGATCCTCCTTCCTGCCGTGAAATAATGGAACAGATTCACTGCTCAAGTGCAAAACAGGAAATGTTATTATTACAGTAATATTTTACAATCAGGGTTTATTTACAGTACTCTGCCAGACTGACTGAGAGCGGCCTCCCTTTATGTATGTCACATGCACGCACAGACGCACGCACGTACGCACGCACACACACACACTCTGGTCTTTGTCAGACAGGCCTAATACGGGCATTTCAGGGTTCTGTCCGCACTGCCAAGCGGCTTTGGGAGCGCACATAAAAAAAAAAAAAGGGGAGGTAGCAAAGGTCCTCCCAGAATGTTCTCACCCTCCCTCCCTCCTTCTTCTCCTCCTCCTCCTCCTCCTCCTCCTGCTCCTCCTGCTCCTCCTCCTCCTCCTCCTCCTCCACCTCCCTTTAATTAGAGAGGGGCCTCCACCGTCTTCTCACTCCACTGAGAACCAGCGGTCGCAGAGCGGAGGGGAAGGGGTGTGTGTTCAGCAAGCAGCACTTACAGAGATTCTTTGAGGACAGACTCAGATACAGTACACAGTAGTACACAGTAGTACATAGAGAGAACACTGTCGCACATAGATAGTACACAGATAGTACACTGTAGTACACAGATAATACACATATACAACTTTGCACAACATAGTACACAGATAGTACACTGTAGTACACAGATAGTACACAGATAGTACACTGTAGTACACAGATAGTAAACTGTAGTACATTGTACAACATAGATAGTACACAGATAGTACACTGTAGTACACAGGTAGTACACAGATAGTACACTGTAGTACACAGATAGTACATTGTACAACATAGATAGATAGATAGATAGTACACTGTAGTACACAGGTAGTACACTGTAGTACACAGGTAGTACACTGGTACACAAGGAGGAACAGCTGAGAGACACACATCCGACAAATAAGTGCAAAACGCGGTCGACTGATGCCCGGCCTCTGTACGTTGAGGTCTGAGGTGATCTCCGTGTTTACGTGCCGTCCTTGAGAAGCCTCACGCTGGAAGCTTCGACCTCCCACTCGGAAAAGGGCAAAAGTCGGAATTTGAGTTTATGTGGATGACACAGCTGTCGCCACGGCCACGTGGACGCCCCTTTGGGTGTTTTTATTTTTTTTATTTGAAAGCCCGTCTAAATAGTCGTCATGACGCTTTAACATACGTTTCCGTAGTATGTGGAATTCACAAAGTGACAGCGGGCGTCCATGTCGTCCCGCACCGAGGCGATGGGACTCACTTTCTGACTTTAATGAGACTTGAAAAGTTGTGGAAAAGGGGAAGTTTTAGAGCAATTTAAAATAACTCTAAACCAATATCGGTTAGTTGAAAAAAGATTAAAATCCTACAATTCGCTATTCCACACAAAACATATCCTCTAAAAACTCTATCCCTCACACACATGCATGCACGCGCGCACACACACACACACACACATACACGTGCACACACACGTGCACGCACACGTGCACACACGCACACACGCACACACACACACACACACACACAACACACACACACACACACACACACACACACACACACACACACACACACACACACACACACACACACACACACACACACACACACACATCTGTGCTCTGGATCCATCTTCAATGAGCCAATGAGCTGCACAGGGAAGTTGGCCCGTCCTGAAAAAGTCAAATCACTCAGGCAGCTTATTATGTGTTTCTCCTCCAGGGGGAAGCTCATCTGTCTGGCGGGGGTGGTGGGGGTGGTTGGGGGGGTGGGTGTGGGTGTTGATGGGGGGGGTTGCTGGTGAGGTGTTCTGTGGGGGGTGGGGGGGGGGTGTTATTTATCCACGGCGAGCACACATTTTATCTCAGACATTGATTTTGTGCAGCTGCCAAAAAACTGTCCAATACACTTTTCCCTTTATGATGCTGAAACATGGCTTAGGGGCGGAGGGCGACAGGGGAAGTCTGTGTGTGTGTGTGTGTGTGTGTGTGTGTGTGTGTGTATGTGTGGGTGTGTGTGCAGATGGTGGAACACGCAACATGTTGTACACGTCCATATCCACCCACCACTTGCTCTGTGCCGGCAGACACACACAATCTTTCACTCACGCACGCACACACACACACACACACACACACACACACACACACACACACACACACACACACACACACACACACACACACACACACACACACACACACACACACACACACACAGTCACAAGGTATCTGGTATTATGACGTCTCTCACCAGAAGAACATGAACAATTAAATTTTAACTCCAACCACCAAAATAAATGTTTAATTATTGGCAGAACTACGACCGCGTTCCATTGGTTAAGCCCGGAAACCAACCGCCCTCTGCAAAACCAGGCGGACTCTGACAGAGCTGTCCGCTCGGTTACTAATTAAACTGCTCTCTCTGTTTGGGATTCTGCTTCTTTGAGGACAACATGGACACTCAAGGAAGTGAAGAGGAAAATAAATATGAATCCCGAAAGCTGGAGGGATGACAAGCCCAGCGTTGGCATTTCAAAATAAAAGCACTATTTGAAGGGATACGGTCTCTCTCTCAAGCTCAAGGATGTTTGTATTGAGGGCAGCTATTTATATGTGCATCACAACTCTACCTCCACATATCCTCTCTCTCTCTCTCTCTCTCTCTCTCTCTCTCTCTCTCTCTCTCTCGCTCTCTCTCTCTCTCTCTCTCTCTGCCCCTCTCTCCCTCCCTCCCTCTCCCCCTCTCTCCCTCCCTCCCTCTCCCTCTCTCTGCTACTTGCTCCAGGTTTTTTTTCCTTGCTGATGGGAGGACTTTCCAATTAAACGTGGTGTGATATGAAGGGTGCGCTGCTCGCTGCCGGCTAATTAGGCAACAGGAAATGAAGGGGCCAGAGTGACGCGGACGGCAGCGGCGATTAGCACCGCTGTTTGAAGTCTTTCCACTGTCCAATTAACGGGCCAAACACTGGGGCGGGGGGCGGCCGGCGGGGGAGGGGGGTGGGGGGGTGGAAAGTTCTGTGGCACGCCGGGTTGTGGAAAAGTCCCATGGCAGACGGTGTGGGATGGAGGTGGAGGTCGCGCCTTGACGGCCCCCGCGGCTCCTCTCAACCCCTCTCTGTTTCGACGGTTTGAGGAGACACGTTTGCTCATTGCAGCGGTCCATCATGAGGGAATGTCAGATTTAACAGGTTCTGAGGGCGTTGGATTCCAGGCGCACTGCGCTGGCTGCCGTTTAAAAAGGACTCATTTTAACGCGCACGGTGCCACAGCAAACCCACTCACCTTATTTTCTTTTCTGAGTGATATCGGTCCTAATGTAATTGCACTAATAGTTGCACAGAAATAATTTTATGGCGGCTAGTGGAACTTAGGTTTCTCAAACTACGGTTCACTTGTAATACAGATAGAGTAGATGGAGGTAAAGTACAGTTAGAGAATATTGGAGGTAAAGTAGAAGTAGAGGAGGTGGAGGTAAAGCAGAGGTAGAGTAGATGGGGGTAAAGTAGAGGTGGAGTAGATGAAGGTAAAATAGAGGTAGAGTAGATGGAGGGAACATAGAGGTAAAGTAAATTGAGGTAAAGTAGAGGTAGAGTAAATGGAGGCAAAGTAGAGGGAGAGTAAATGGAGGTAAAGTAGAGGTAGAGCAGATGGAGGTTTCTCAAACTACGGTTCACTTGAGCACCAGTACAGAGGACCATTTGGCCGCTCTCACAGTGGGAGTGCTTGATGTCATCGGAGAGTTTGATCCCTCCCAGATGGCCCAAACCTTGGCCGGGAAGCCCCCAGGGAGCCCCCAGTGAACCCTCAGGGCACCCCCGGGGACCCTCCAGGGAACCCCCGGGGACCCTCCAGGGAACCTCCAGGGAACCCCTTCAATATCTTTCTTTGCCAATTCATTTACCAAAGGTGGGTGGACAGCCTCCAACCCCAAACGTTGACCACCATTAAAACTGCCTTAAAAACAAGGTGGGGTAGAACGGTTAAGGCTCGTCCTACAGACGGTGGAGGTGTTGGGGTGTCATTCAGAGCCGTAGAAAAGACCCTCTGGAAAACACTCACTGTATCTTCTTGGTGAAGTTTTTCGTCACGATGCCTCCTTCCTCCTGCTTCTCTTCGTGTTTCCCTGTTTGGAGAAGACAGAACAGCACTGAGTGAACTGAGCGGAGCCACCTTAAAAGGACCATACCGCCGTCTGTTTGAGTTTTTAATCGGTTTACTTACTAGTCAGCCCACGCGTTTCATGTTACACACATTTCCTGATGACGCCTTGCATTTTTAGATTTTTAATATTGTCTCGATATTCAGGTTTTTGAAAATTCAAACAGTGTGGTGGGAAACCACATGTACCTTGCAATGTGCTCCTGGTCCCGCTGACAACGACGGTAACACGTACTTCTGTGTTTTGCCGTATTTTGTATTTGGCGATGCATTTGAAAAAGATGGGAACGCCTTTAACAGTAAAACCAGCAGTAGATTTGATTTGAAAAGGTTCCTGAAAAAACGTCCCCAAATAATTTGGTCCAACCTGCGGGGACGGCCACGTAAAGGGTCGATCAAGATGAGAAACCGTCTCATTGTCACACTAACAGCGTGGTTACGTGGAGCAGGGTTCCCGTCAGAACAGATTGGTGCCGCTCAACGTGCCCTGGAAGACTTTCCCAGACAAACGGGAGAGGTTCCGGTCAAATATTAATCGTGTTTATTGAGCTTGAAAACAATTGTTAAGCAGGTTATATAGAGAATGACATGATCAAGGCATGTCGATTTATAATATTTTACTGTGTTAACCAGCACAACCTGTCCACGGGGGAGGGGGCGGGGCTCAGTTCTCTATCGACAAACGTGATTGGTCAGAGGTTTACCGTTGCAACTTGCCGAATGTGGGAATGAACAGATCTGCGGAATTTTTCATCGAAATGATCGAGTCTAATTTATTTTGACATCGGGGGAAAAAAATAGGTTGATAATTATCGTTATCGTTTTATCGCCCTCACTAATTCAAATTGCGCTGAGAGGGAATTACTTTCACCGGACATTATGACCAGAGAGATTTAAAAATGTTGGACTTCAACTGATTTTTCCCGGTTGAAAAAATCCGGCAGTTACCGGATAACGGAAACGCTGGTGGTGGAGACATTTCTCAATCTACTCATCGCACGTTACTGTGGACGGAAATAACAAGCTGTTGATGATTCCCAAACTCACATTTCATTCGTCAGTGTTTCTAAAGTTAAAAAAAAGTGACGCTTCGCTCTCTGGACGCAGCGGTGAGTCACACACGCGTGCTTAAAGTGAAATGAACACGATGAAACAGCTATCCGCTCCTCACCGACACTTCCAAGAGGGATTCTATTCCCCGGCAGAAACACACACATGCACACGCACACACACGCACACACACGCAGACACACGCAGACACACACACACACACACACACACACACACACACACACACACACACACACACACACACACACACACACACACACACACACACACACACACACACACTTGTGTTGAACCAAACCGGGGCGGACATGTCGAGCTGGAAAGCCCCCAAGAAACAGGCCTCGCCGTCCAAGTTCTGTTTATGGCTGTTGTGCTGCTCTGGCTTTGCTAGCAGCTGCTCTGGGACTGCTAAATGTCAGCACCGCCGGCAGCACAGCGCGGCCCCACCTCAACCCCCCCCCCCCCCCCCCCCCCCTCACACCCCCCCACCCCCTGCCGGACCTCCCACCCCTCCACCGGCACTATGTGCGACCCAATACTCCCACGGTGACGCTGCCGCCGCTCCGATGTCCTGAGAGAGCGTCAAGGCCGCATGGCCGCTGAAGCCGTGACCGTCAGAGTGACTTAAGAAGTAAAAGGAGTCCCCTGATCAGCTCGCATGAACTTTAAAGATTTGCCCAGAGAGAGAGAGAGAGAGAGACAGACTGAGAGAGAGAGAGAGAGAGAGAGAGAGACAGACTGAGAGAGACAGAGAGAGAGGGGGTAGAGAGAGAGCGAGAGAGAGAGAGAGAGAGAGAGAGAGAGAGAGAGAGAGAGAGAGAGACAGACTGAGAGAGACAGAGAGAGAGGGGGTAGAGAGAGAGCGAGAGAGAGAGAGAGAGAGAGAGAGAGAGAGAGAGAGAGAGAGAGAGCACCCCTCCCTGTTTTCCCGCTCCCTCGTGACGGCGATGTCACATTCCTGATGCTGGATGTAACGCTGGAGCGTCAGGCGGCCTCTTGTAATCGATAATACAACACACGACGGCGACGTCCATCAAAAGTTTTCCCTCCTCGCCGTGCGAGTTGCTGGGTCGGAGTGATTGTTTTGACACTTGGGAAGTGAATCTTTTCACTGTTGTTTGCCTCCATCTCAAGGGGGAAGGCGCGGGCGCTGGTTCCCGCGGCGCTCGCCGACGCTCCGCCGACACCCGCAGCGCCGCAAACACTTTGAGTTACTCCGAAACACACTTTTAGAAGGGGGTCGAGTCGCCGAGGCAGGCGGCTGATTGAATGACCCAACTGGCATACCAACAACGTGTTTAAAAAAAGCCCAGCGCTGGAGCCCCCGCCCCGCCACCCGCCCCTCCCCTCGACCCCGGGCATCCCTGGCATTCGTCTATCTTTTGAAGTGTCAGCTCTAGATAGTCCCTTTAAACGCTGCTTTACCGTCCGTCCTCATTCAGCGCCGGGGGCCGGGACATTAAATCGTTAGCGGGAGAGCTGGGTGGGGGCCAGCGTCCCCCCGGTGGGGGGGGGGGGGGTTAACCGGCCGGACGCCTTTTCCAGAACGTTCCGGCTCCGCCCGGAGTTTTTCGGGGGCTGCGCGGCGCTCGTCTTATTGTAAACAGAGACTGTTGTCACGGGCCCTGCCTTGGGTTCTAAATCCGGCCCCGCTGGGCGGGCGCATGCTGCTCTGAGAATCCGGAACAGGTGCCTAAGCTTGAAGGTCCGCCTGCCAGTCTGCAAGTCATGACACGGACGCCACATTCCACCTTCCCTGGGGGGCTCACGTGGAATCTACTCGCTGTAAAAGCATTTTAAAAAGCGGAGGGTCTGCTTCCCGTGGTTAAAGGTCTTTTTTTTTTCCGCGGTCCGAACCCCTGACCCCCGACGCCGCGGAGACCCATCGCCTCTGGATCGTTTGTTTAGGAAGCCTTTATTTGACCCCGTGTGATTTAAATTGGGATTATTCCGTAGACACCAGCGTGCGGTTTTAGGGTTGAGGTGCTGAACTCATCTTTTAGGTCACGGGTCCCATTACTTTGTGTGATACCCTGAACACTGAGATGCTCTTTTGGTTAATGTAGTTGGAATCAAGCAAATGACATTTGTTTTGTCTCCACACGCTATTCTACTATGACAACAAAAGTGTTATTTTTTTAGGAATTTTCTTTCATTTTGGGGACGAGATTGACGAGATTGACTGAGGCCTCTGATGAGAGACCTCAACTAAACTGCAATTGATTCAGCTGTAGCTATTACTCATACTAATTGCACATATAAAATAAGATAAGATAACACTTAATTAATCTTGGGGTTACTTATATATATATATATATATATATATATAGTTTATTATATTTAATTTCTGGAAATTTAATATAATTAACTCTAAAAATACATAGAAATATGTGTAAAATATTGATCACATTTCAATTAACCTTGGATAATAACTAAACGTGACTATTATAGCGAAAAATATAAAAATATCAAAGTATTTCTCCCAAATCATCTGGGCTGTACTGGACACCCTGTTTGACCGTCAGGCCTGCGTGGTCGGGTGCGCATGCGCGGCCTCACCTGACACCTCCACGAAGCCCTCGCGGGTCTTGACGTGCAGCTCCTCGGGGGTGAAGCTGTGCACGTTGACGCACACCTTCCAGGGCTCCCCGCCGGTGGTGGGCGGGCTCCGGGACGGCTCGCCGTACCGGCTGGTGTACACCGCGGGGCCCCCCGCCGGGCCGCGCGGGGGGAAACCCGTGCGTAAGGCGCTGCTGAACGGCGCGGGGCCGAGGCGGGCCCCGAGCCGGCCCGGCCGGGCCCACCCGGGCCAGTCCAGGGCCAGGTCGTCCGGGAAGGGGGACATCCCGAACTCGTCCTCCATGAAGCGGGACGAGAGCTGGTCCCGGAACGGGGACTGGTCCCTGAACGGGGACTCCCCGAACGGGTCCCGGGGAATCCTCTGTCTGCTCCCCATGGTGTAGAAGTCTCCCTCGGCCATGTCCCAAGGACCAGATCCAAAAGTTCCAACTGTCAAGAGTTTGGGCAGAAGCGACGTGATAATGGATGAACGTGTGGAACGTTCTTGTCCGAGTTAAAACTCCACAACGTGTAAGTGCGTCTCTTCTCCGAGTCCGGTTCCGCCAAGTCCGGTTCCGCGAACCCCTGGAAACAGATCTCCAAACCCCGCGGAAAACTTTCTCAAGACTCAGCCTCCTCCTGTCACCGCCGCAGGGTTTATATGAACCGGTTCCCCCACCAGTCCGGGGCCGCAGCGCGTCCGCAAAGTGCGAGGAGGGTCCGGGTCTGGGAGCCTCGCGGGTCCGGGCGCGACAGCTGACCGGCGGCGCCGGGTCCGCGGACGGCCCGTTCGCTTCGAACGAGTCGGTGGTCTGGGGTCGCTGCGGCGGAAGGGTCGTTCGTTTCGTTCGTTTATTTACTTTTTTATCTTCACGGTTCTACATCAGCAGGCGTCCGGTCCGGTCCGGTCCGGTCCGGTCGGTTCGGTCCGGGTGAGACCCAAACCCCGAGGCGGGGACCAAAAGAAGCCGGGAGCCAGAAGACTTTTCAGCCCAAACCCGACAAGCTTTTCCCAGTGAGCGAGAGGGCAAGTGAATCCTACTCAAACTGGAAATACTTACTGGACTAAATTAGTTTGGGGAAAAAAATAAATAAAAAATAAACAATAATTGAACTGTAATAATTAAATGAAATTGAAATAATTCATATTGAATGACACTTTGCATTCCACCAAAATAAATAATTCCAACATAAGCGAATGATTTTTATGACGGTGAACTCCTCTGCCAAAATCAATGAGAGAATTGAACTAAAACATTTTGGGATCCATATTTTGTGTCCTCCAACGAAAAAAATAATTTTGACAGAATTAAATGTTTTTTTGTTGTTTTTTTGGGGGGTGAGGAGCCGTCTCCTCCGGCCCTCGACGCCTCATCTCAGCTGAACGACTCTTTTCCTTCTTTTTTTTTTTTTACTGAGTGACTCCTCAAGAACCAAATCTCGAAAAAGAGTCGAACCTTCCACCACTACAGCCGACCAAAGACCCCCCACCTCCCACCCCCACCCCCCACCTCCACCCCTCACTAAGTTTAGCCTGGCACTGGGTGACACCCACCCACTGCGTGTCACCCCCACCCCCAGGGTGATGCATCTGCTTTTTAATAGAAGATAACGCACAGCTCCTCTGGAAGCACTAGGGGTGGATGATGGATGGGTGGGTGGGGGTGGGTGGGGATGTGGGGCGGGGGCTGGGTGGGGGTGAGGTGGGGGTCAAACACACTGACGTCACCATCACTGATTAAACAGTCCAGCTCAGGGTTCAGCTTTGCACTGGTGCGATGGATGAAAAATTAAATAGAACGATAGGAAGTCGTTCAAGTACACGAGAGAAGTAAAGAAAAAAGAAACTTTCACCTAGTTGGCATTTTTCAAGCATCCGTACTCACTTCAATATATTCACTTCGAGACGTTCGACTTTTACTCCCGTGCATTTCCAACACAGTTTATTTATTTATTTATTTTTAATTAGGATTTATTTGTGAATATTTGTAAATTACTACGACACCACATGTACAGTTTTCTGGTAAGTGGTAATGAGGATTTGCATTAGCATCATGTCCAGAAAAAAAGGCAGTTCACGCCTTATTATAGACTAGGCTGCTACATGAGGTCAATGTATATGACAAGTACTTTTACTTTTAATACTGTAAGTATTTTTAGCAGCAAGTATTTACCCTATTTCCTCAAATAGTGACCCGGGGCCTTTATTTACCTCCACTGCAGAGGGTACCAGGCCTGCATTGGAAGCAGCTTATATTAGACGCAGGCTTTAATAACAAATTCCCTTGTTCATATTTTAGCACGAATTCTAAATCAAACTTTCATCTGTGTGCCATGCCAACACACGTCTGATGTAAAAAGAGAGCAAGTACTCGCTCGTACTCAGAGATTACCGAGTTCGCCCTGAACGCACCACTTCCTGCTCGGAGCGCTCAGGGCGGAGCATTTACCCCGAGCAGCGGTCTGCGATGTGCCCGGAGCAGCAGGAAACGCAGCAAATAAAAAACATCTACAATAAAAACACACTGTTTTTATTTGCCTTGTGTGGGGGCGGAGCTCTGCACGGGGACAGTCTGTATTTGTGGCAGGCTTTCCTTAATTTTGCGTCCACCACACCCTAGGCATTTATGAGAGGCCCAGTTTTTATTTAACTACCGGTTTATATTTGAGGAAATACGGTTCAGACTCTTACTGAAGTATAAATGTCAACTTGATGCTTTCACTCTCATCAAAGTCATTTTATGTCATGGTACTTGTACCTGTACTTCAGTAAAAAGGTCTGAGTACTTCTTCCACCGCCGGTTATTATGATGCTGAAACTACAGCATAGTACACAGCTTTTCAGGAGTCAATGCAATCACGACCAGGGAGTGAGACTTCAGTGTTTTATTCAGAACACCGGCACTTTATTCCAGACACGGAGGGAGAGGGAAGGTTGATTTCACGGGGTCGCGGCGGGGACAATTCAATTTTAGGCGACACATTATTACGATGTCACATTCGCGCCGCCACCGCAGAATGGGCCGGCGCCGGAAAACATATGCCGTCCCAATATGCTCGTTCAGGTGGAAAACGCCGGAGCACGAGTCATTTAACACCAAAACACCAAAACGCTATTGCTATGACCTTGGTATTGAAATTTTTTTGGAGGAAAAAAAAAATAATAATAAAAAAAAAATAAATCGAAAAGACAATCATGACCTTTAAGCACAGAGACGTCAAGAGTCCGTCGACAACACAAAGTAATTCTCTGTGACCCCGAGGCTGTAAATTAAATAATCACACGCATTTGTATAACTCATACAATTCGGATGCATATTTACACCACAGTAATCACATAATAGAAATTAATTGATTTTTTACATCATGTGAGGAGCAGGGAGCTGTGTGCATATCACCACTATGCAAACTGTACAGTGTCAACACGGGGACTGCAGGGATTCTTTTGGCCTCATTTTTCCTTCCTCCTCCGGCTGACGGACGCCACATCTGGGGAGATACACGAGCGCGGGGGAAGCCGAGTGCATAGAGCCGCCATCCAAACACACCGACAGGACGATGGATCGGACATTAAAAAGGCGGGGGGTGATGGTACGATCCGTTTTTTTTTGTTTGTTTTTTTTTCGTCTTTTTTTTGGAAAGGCCGTTCCAAACATATTCTATAATCACACCGCGATGAAAACCGTTCCGAAGCCCAAGCTCAACGGATGGAATCCGCAGCGACAGGAGTGTTTTTTTTTCTGACACGTCCTTGTTTTTCCCGACCCTCCTCTTTTATCACCTTGAAAAGAGTGAACAGCGCAGGGTGATGCGAGGCTTTAGTTTCAGCGGATTTAATTAAAACACTTTTTTTTTAGTTTTAAATAAGAGTCACAGCGGAGTCATAGTGTTGCATAGAAAGGTTTGACTGCCGCTGAGAGGGGGAAGCGATGCACAATAAACAAAAGTCGAATAAATACGTGGATGGTTTCGTGCATTCTGATTAGAAAACCCAACATGAGGTATGCGTTGTCCTGCAGTAGAAAACAAGGAGAGTACATCCGACGACGACACCAGAATCAGCGATTTTAAATACGATTGAGCCACGACAACCTGTTGTAGAGCCGTTAAAAAAATATAATTTAACCAAAACAATTAAATAAATACAACCAAAAAATAGACACGTCACACTCAAAGACATTTTTCAATATTTTCAATGATTCCAAAATTTTACTCAGAGGCCTGTGTACTTG
>NC_137203.1:4183185-4188185 GCF_960531495.2 Zeus faber
GGCTACAGTACATCTGACCCTCATTTTATTCCGCAGGGGAGTTGATGCTTCACTGTGCACAATTCCACAGGCGTCCGAAAATTTGAGAAAGAGGCTTTTTCAAAGGAATGTCATTTATTTGTTTGCGCTAATAAAACTTGACAGATCTCTCAACACTTATTGTTTCCCTTCGTCCTCGCCACGGCCTTTCATATTTTGCATGGGCAGACCGACGGTGTGTGCCTGTGATGTCTCTGCAGACACAGTCATAAATTATTTCTGTTTGAAGTTTAAAAAGAACCAAATTTGATTAAGCATACTAATGTGCTTTTACCGCCAAAATATGGCTGCATAGCCATCTCTCCCTTTATGGATTGTCCTTTTTGGAAGGAAATATAAGGAAAAAGTTCATTCCTCGTTTGTAATGTAAATTTCCTTTGTTAATGTTCCGAATGCAATTACAAACATCACGGATTCTTTTAATCTTCAAAGAATTCTGTGAGAGAATTAATACAACCTTTTAAGCAAACTAACTAACGCATTTCAACAACAAATTGTGGGCATTAAATGCCGGGCATTTCCCGACATGCAGCCTAGATTCGTGAATTTCAATTAAAAACCCTCCTTGGTGTGTGATTAAAAACACCCCTCCATGCAATTAGCATAATATAATGATTACTGCAGAGAAATGAAATGTGTTTCATGCCCCAGCGAGCATGAGACAAGGACTAAATGGACTCAGGTGTATGTATTTCAATGCTCTTTAAAGGAACTTTGCAAAGGGAAAACCTCCTCAAATAAGGGACACTCTTCTGTCTGTGCAGAGAACAACGCTAAGGTGACATGGAAGTCGGATTGCTCGGTCACGTTCAGTTACGACGTCAAGGCGTTCTTTGTGTCATCAGACCATCAGATCAGTCTAAATATATTTAGAAAAAAACAAACGAGAGGATCATCGAGTTGATGCAGCGGTTAAACCGTTCGACGCAACCTTCCTAAAAAAAACATTCTGCGATGCGCTTTCATGGTTCGGGCAAGAAAGGGGATGAAAGAAAAAGATACAGCGGCGGGCGGCACCTCCCTGGAAACTGTTCCTAGAGATGTTTTCCATAACGTTTGAAAAAAGCCACAAAAGGAAATGGAAATGGGACGTATCGGCAGAAACTCTGCAGCGAAGGGTCCCGGCTTGGGCCCCGGCTCGGGCCTTGGCATGGACCCCCGTGGCGCTTTTATGGAAGAGGGCCAGAGAAGCTATTTGCATCCGGCAGAATCACCACCAAGGCCTTTCTCCATTCATTTCCAGTCGTTTGATCTGGTCATGGAGCGGGCCCGGGGGGGTCTGATTTAAGTTCCGCTGTCCTCGCACCTCGTTGGCTCGTCTCCCGACGACAAAGCATTGCACGTCAGGGATGGAGGGAACGACTCCCAACGCTCTGTTTGCACAGATAAGGACGAGCAAAAGCTTCCAGCACTGATTCATCTCCACAAATGCGAAGCAAAGTCTCCACTTTAGTCTCTATGTTACCATAACCATCTCAACCCTGTATATTATATACCATAATAGAGTTTTTTGGTAGTTTATTTCTTCTGCTCCAAAGATAGTCCGCACTCGGTTTCTTCTCATTCGAATTGATCTTTCTTTTTTTTGGCACAAACATTTGAGCTGTCTGCAATCAGATAAGCAGAGCGTGCACTACTTTAGTTTATTTCAATCTTATTGACATTGTTTGAGGCTCCTTTAAAAAGCAAAAACAAACAAAGACAAAAAAACAAAACAAGACTTGATGAATTGAATTGTTTGTTTCTTTGATTTGGTAAAGGACGCTGCCAACTCTGTTTAAAAGCAATACCTCTCGGAAGAACCCCGTGTCAAAATTATTAAAATGTTTGCGATGAAAGTTTGAATATATTGAGGAGTTTAAGCGATATATAAAAGAATTGCGTCAGGCGTGTTGAAAGGGAACACTAAAAAATAAAGAGATGCTTCTATGGTGACGGTGTGTTATTTCAACTAGATAGATTTAGTTAAAGATGGATAGAAAACCATGCAAAATGCAACCTGCAGCATGTACGTCCTTAAGGATGCACCAAAACCACTTCCCCAACGCTGACACCGACCAAACATGAAGTACCTAAACCGAGTCTGAGTATGAACTGTTCATTTGGGGTCATTTGACATATTATTATTATTATTATTATTATTATTATTATTATTATTATTATTATATTTTATTCTCTGTTGGAGACATCCATCCTCCTTTGTGATGACAATTAGAAATATAAGTTGTTTGGCGTTTGACATGGTTTTGTGTTATTGTCCAATACAATACATATAGTATAAGCATCAGAGCATCAGTGCATCCCTATTTCGATATATTGCTGAGATTACGTGACACAATACATTTTATGGTGGTTGTAAGCGATGATGGGGTTAGCGAATTAAATGTGTCTTATTATAGTGTACGAATTACATATTGCCATTCTGCAACACCTAGACCGTCGGTTCTTCACAAAAAACTTCTGAAAAACCCTTTTGCACGCTGTGGGTGCACGTGAGTGTTTGCTCAGTGCTGTTAGTTACAAAATCAATGGAAACCAGAACTGGTGACATTTCTGCAAAATGAGTTTGTAAATAAGGAGACCAAGAAGGATTTCAGGCCATGCAAAACAAATCTGATTTACCCGAAGGCTGCGTTGGATCGCTGTTATCACAAAATTACTGTCGGGAGAAGAAAATGTTGATATAATTATTAACGCCAGAGCAGCATAACTATTCCACATTTACTCCAACGTTGGAATTTCCCCAATTTATGATCTATTTTTAGTGCCGTAGCTTGGTAGCTGCATGGTGTTAGAACACCCCAGAGAGCTTTCCATGACCTGAACAGAGAAAGCCAAATAAAAGGCTGGGTGTAAGGGAATACTTACTGCGCTGGCAGGGAGGGTGGGGCCATAGTTTGGAGCCGTTTTACACACTGACTTGGCTGCAGGTCTCCATTCCAAGCTGCTGTGGTGCAGCTCATCCTCCTGCAGGGTCTCGTGCTGCTCCACACACTTTGACAGACGATGTCTGTGAAATGCACGTAAGAGCCAGCATTACCACACCAGACAAATTATTATTATTATTATTATTATTATCATTATTATTATTATTATTATTATTTTTATTATAAGCAGTAGTAGGAGCATGCCGTTAGGGGGTGTAATCAGGTATGTTGCTCCAGGCCCTTGGCCAGAGAGGCCCAAGATGAACTCTGTATATTACCTAAAATTTTCCCCTATTTATCAGATATTTGGGTAATTGTTATTTTTTCCTGCCTGTTTTACTCATTGTCACATGTACACGGATAAAAAGGACACACCGCGTAACTGATGGCAATGTGACTTAATAACCAAAGTGAGTGCTGCAACGTTAACTCTACCACAGGGGTCTGTACTCAGTCCCCTGTTAATTGAGCGTTTACATGTTAGTGCGAGGAGGTATCACGTAATATGACATCAGGTGTTTTTTTTTTTTTTTTTTTGGGGGGGGGGGGGGGGGGGGGGGGGTTGCCAGGGTTGCCAGGGTTGCCGGTAAATTGTCATCTGAATGGTGGCCTTTAAAGCTTGTGACTGTTGTTGCCATTAAGGACTACATCACTTAATTTGGGATGACTTCACTTGATTAAGTCGCTGCTACGTTGAATTAGTTGGAGTTAAATGAGCGCCACCTTCATGCGGATCGCTGGAGAAGAGATCGTACTCAGTGTGCCGGGGTCAGGGTGGAGCAGCAAGCAGTCACGCTGACTGTGAACACCAGGCGATAAACACTGAAACCTCCGCGGATCACAGGCTAAGACCCGCAGCGCTGGCTTATCCAGGCAGCAGCGGAGCGACCAAAACACAGCCAGTAAGCACAGGCAGACGGCTGATGGAGCCCAAACAGTGACCGATGGGAGAAGCTGCATTGCCTTTGTCTTTAAACCACATCGGAGCCGTGGAGCTGATCTAAAAGCTGAATGGAGATCATTGATTCAAACCTGCATGCTTGCTTCATATCCAGGGATTTTGCCTCTGTTTCAGTAAACAACTCTGATCGCTCCAGTTTTTCCTCATCCCCATTGTTGTGTATGAAAAGCAATGCATTGTTAAATTTCGGTCGTAGTTTAACTTGCATACCACATGAAAATGGATTTCAAGGCAATCGATCGTCTGTTGTTTTGGAAAAGTTGAATTGACAAAGTGGAGCGTGATTTGATTTCTGAATCGATGGATAATAACTGAGCCGTGTAATATAAAATAACGTATTGGCCCACAAATCCCACAAATAAATTTTCCTCAAACAAACTGGCTGATCGAGCTGTGTCTGAAAACTGCATTATTCATTGACAACTGAAATTGAATTGAAGATGTTTTATATTAAACCTGGCAATCATCATACTGTATTTAACTTAATCCACAACATACCACAAAAGACATGGTTTGTTCTATCATGAATAAACCTCTCTGGCTGCTTTGGGCGAGGGTGGGGGTGAGGGTGGGGGCGAGGGTGGGGGAGCCTCCTACCTGCGCTCGCTGGAGGGCCGCCAGGACGAACTGTCCGACTCCGACCTCCGGTGGCGTCTCCTCCGACGGGTGTGATGCCTGGAGCTGGAGGCGGCGATGGGAGAAGGGAGGGATGAGAGAGAGCGAGAGAGAGAGAGAGAGAGAGAGAGAGAGAGAGGCATAAAGGACTGAACGGCTCATTACCGAGAGGGAATCTGGGTAACTTTGGGAAAATGACGACTACTTACAAAGTGTCCCATTTTGTGCTGACGGACCAATGTTCCCCTCATTTAAGATGCATTGTATAACTGCAAATCAGCGGGGTGCTGAGTATATTACAGCCCGTTATGATTTCACGGAGCGCAACAGCTCAACGAGCTAATTTAGCGCTGGACGTACGCCACTTCACGTCTTCCCCTCCGTGCTCGTCTGTGTTTTACACCATTTTACCAACTACGACTGCAGACACCCCCCCATGCAGATCCACTGCCACGTGG
>NC_137203.1:4193185-4198185 GCF_960531495.2 Zeus faber
TAAACGTTGCATTTTGTGATGACTTTCCAAATGTCTTGATAACACCCACGTTTTGCAGCATTTTGTCATCAACACAGTCTGCGTGAGCCTCTTTGCGAAACGTTATGAGTCAAGTGTGCAACTTGAAATGAAAGAACAGCAATTTTGGTGCGTCGTTACATAATGCATTGAATTATTACATATTCATCATAAAATGTTACGAGCCCGGCGATAACATATAAGTAATAACCACCACATGATGAAGTAGGTCATAAGAAAAAGCGGTAAATGATTAAAAAATGCAGCTGTAATTACATAATAAAGGTCAAAGGTATTCTGGTTTTGGTCGGTTTTTACAAAATTAGGCTTTGCGGTATAGTTATATTTATGGTATTGGGGAATTATTCATTAATTCATCCATTCATTCATCTAATCTACTTCATCTGACAGCCTTTGAGGAGGATGAATCGGAGGACGTTTTGGGATGACTACCAAACAGGAAGCAGTGCGACAGGGAAGCGCTGGGAGCTTCCCTCCGTCCGATGCGGCCGCGCCCTCCGGCCGAGTGGGACAAAGAAAGACAAAACTGTTTGTGTGAAACTGAAATTCCCGTGGCTCACTCAAACGTCCCGAAGAGCCGGCGTTGCCGTCTGCAGAAACCTCCTTCATCTCCTTCCATGGGTCACTGGAAAACCCAACATGCTCTTTGAAAGCCGCTCGGTTTATTCCCCTTCGACTTTCAGGCTCCCAGCAAACATTTGAATTAATTAGTTGAGCGGCTTATTTATTTATCTGCAGCAGCAGAACTTAGGGAGTGTCTGCCACCGACGAAGAAAAACACTCACTTCATCCCAGCCTTGAAATCGCAACAGATTTTGACAAAATGTTGAGGAATTATTCCCTCGGACAAATTAAAAGCACCAAAAGAGACGCCCACCACTTCAATTATCGCCGTATTCACTCTCACTTTTGTTCGCCCCACAATAATAATTTCATCTTGTAAACTGGCATCCATCCACACTCAGCAGTGATCTCTGCACAACGACTGGGCCACTTTGCCACCGTGCGCTCACCGCATCCTCCGACCAAACGCGGACGTTTCCCCCCAAAACTTGCAATTTGAGGGAAACTTCCGGCGGCAGATTCCAAATGACCACGCCCCGATGCATTTCCCGCCGTTCCCGCCATTTCCTAGCTGTGTCCCGCTCGGCAGTTTGGGGAGGACCAGCCAGCGAGGGGGCGTCGGAGCTGGTGAGAGACACAAGGCCCCTGATGGGATAGCGGAGCTCCGAGGTGCGACGGCGGAGCGGTCGAAAGCGCCGACTGTCCCTTTGGGAGCGGCGACTGCGCAGAGCATGGGGGGTGAGGAGGTGGAGCGCGGGACCTCAGCGGAGACTCATGTCTCCCGAAGTGACTGCAGCGGCGGGGGGCAGCGCCATGTCTCCTGCTGGAGAAATGTCCCCGCGTGCCCAAAGAGAATTTTTTAATTTTGTTTTATTTTTATCTTTTTTTTTTCCAGGATAGCAAAGGGAGTTTTCCGCTTCCGTCAGTACTCAAACAAAGAAGAGACTCCCAACGCTTTCGGAACGTTGAATGAATTAAGCCTTTCAATTTTTCCAATTGGGTCAGTACAGTACAAGTACTACAATTGGTACAACCGCACCCAACCACCCAACCCGAGACGCCTCTCATGGGCTCCTGAAACCTTCCCCGTAGAAGGCTGTCCACCGGCCTTTTTAGAAATAATTTTTTTTGGGGGGGGGGGGGGGGGGGGGGAGAAAACTGAACATATTTGAGACGGAGACGTTTCCCCTTGAAACTTTTTAATTCTCCCGAACCGGTTGAAATTGCTTTTATTTATTAATTTTGTTTTAACGCCTTTCAAAAGTGTCCTTCTTTTGCAAAGCTTGACTGGTGCTCCACAGATCACACCCAGCTTTACGGGGTTTAAAGCAGCCGGGATAATTACGCTCTTTTTTTTTTCGTGCAAAAGCGTAACTCCATCTGTTACGAATCTCCACCTCTGAACAACACCCATGGAGAGCTCAATTTGTGTTAGTGAGAATAAAGACTTTCGGCGGGAGGTGTTCGGGGAGAGTTGAGAGCGCCGACTCGGCACGTGGCGTTCAACCGCTGCACTCCGCCCGTTGTGTTTCGGCGCTGAGCGGAACGTGATAAAGCTGTTTACGTTCACAGAGATTAACGCCGAGCCGAGCCCCAAAGGAGGTTTGCTGCTTTCCTGAGAGGGTTTCTCATTTGCGTCTTAATTTCACCGCCATAAAAAAATAAAATAATAATAACCCCGTACAAACAAGTAAATACTTTTGTTAACAGGGAACGTGAAGAATTCACCAGTGAAATGAAAGTAAACTCTAATCTGTATTGTAACATGGAAAGCAAAACTGTGTGTCAGGCAGGAAGGAAGTAGTGAGGTACCCTCAATTAAAGGGACCTATTCTGCTTTTCCTGATGTTCTGTCATATATATAATATTACAATGTGGGATGTTGGTATCAGACGAGATCAAGTCAAATAATGAGGTAAACTAACGACAAAGTAATGTCTGTCAACAAAACACTCAGGTTTCCGAGCGCTCTGAACGCACCGTTTCCAAGGGTTTTTTTCTACTCTGACCTTCTACAAAGGTCATCTGCTCCATCCCGTCCGCTGTGCGTTTCTCCAAACAAAACCAATATAAACAGTGTGTTTTTATTGTAGATGTATTTATTTCGTTTATTTAATTTAATTTTTTTTTATTTTACGACGTTTAGTGTGTCCTCCTCCACGGCAACCAAAGAGCGAACAAACTTTTAAATGAGGCCTCGTAGATGCAATATGAGTGAAGATTCAGTGACTGGATGGGTTATTTCGTGCCTCAATTTTGCTCAGAAACAGATTTTGGTGGATTTGTGAGGTGAAATTAGTAAAAGTTCGCAGAGTAAATAAAACGGAGCTTGGTAGTAAAAGCTCAAACCCCATTGGCTCAGAACCAGGGACTTGGCTGCTCGTTCACAACTAAAGCTACACACACTGAAACAGCCCGTTGTGGAACAGTCCGGGTCTAGAGGCATGCCACAATGGCTCAAAGGCATAACCTGGGTGGTATTTTCTTCAAAAACATGTTTTGGGGACCTCAGAGACCTCTTCAAAGGTCCTCTGTAAAACCCAACGAACAACAACAACAAACATACACTGGCATAAATTGTAAAATATTTGTTTATGTTTTAAGTTATGCCACATTGGAATTCATGCCGTTACTCTATATATATTTTGGAAGTCCTGCTCATATTTTGTAATTTTTCTTCAACAATGTATTGCAAAATATAATCATTCTACTTTTCCACTACCACTACTACAATATATATAAAAAGTAGTCATATGTCAAATTCTACTTTACATTGCAAGTATTTCTAAAATACAGTATATGATCATGATTCTAAATGTAAGCATTCGCCATCTCTTGTCATGTAGCATGAAATACACAGTATTATTATATATTATCTTAAAAACTGCATTTAATTTACACCAAAAATTAAAAACCCAGAATTGTGTTAGATTGTACATAATTGTCTTTGTATGAGGACATATACTTCATTTTTTGGAAGAACTTGGAAATCCTGAGTAGATTTTGGGCCCAATGGAAAAGCACTGTTATGCATTATTATAACTATTATATCATATATATATATATTATATATATATATATATATATATATATATATACAATATTATATATACTATGATAATAATATTATTATTATTACTCTAAGAATTGCTCTGAAAATACCTCATATTATTACTGTTACTTTAGTATTTCTCGGCTTTTTTTAAATTGCCTTCAGGGAAAATTTGTGTCTTCTATAGAGAAAAGATAAGTCTAAAATAATATAGAGAATTATAGTAATATTATAGTGACATCACAGTATTTTGCACTGATGATGAAAGTTTTTTCATATATATATTCTTCGGCTCCAGAGTCTCACTCACCTCCTGACCCTGCGATGGCTGCTGTGTCTTCGTGCTTTGTGAAACATCTGCTTCGTGCAGCCGTTTCTTTCTGCCGTCGTCCTCGCGTCCACCACCTCCACTTTGCGCTCGTCAGACTTGAGCGTCTGGTTGGCCGCCGCCACCGCCGCCGCTGCGCTGTGATGAGGAGAGAAGAAGAGAGGACTTGCTGTTTTCATTCCATTTTTCATCGTTGTGTTGTGATTGTGATGTTTCTGCGTGAGGAGTTTTGAAGTGTCGTCTGCTGGGGAAGACCCCCACACAAGATGGATTCATACAGTAGATGGATCCCCTCATGGATAGATGGATAAATGGATGGATGGATGGATGGATGGATGGATGGATGGACAGATGGGTGGTTAAAGGACGGATGGATGATGGAGATTTGGTGGAAATGACTCATCATCCAAAGCAGCAGACGTCACTGAGCAAAGTGATCCTGTCTAATTCAAACCTCTCCACAGGAGAAGTGGGATTTGGGGAACAATAAAAGTCTGGATGAGATTTCTTTCGTCTGTATCTCAAGAGGAGAATTTGATTTGGCCGCAGATGGACGTCATCCATCCGACCGCCATCCACCCGACCGCCATCCACCCGACCATCATCCATCCGACCGTGGATGAGGGGATAGTGAAGGGGAACGTCTGGGCGGACCGCCAGGGGTCCTCCCGTCCGCAGGGTTTGTGTTTATGTTTCACCCTCCATTACTCCTCGCAGAGCATCCCCACAATGCAACTGGAGGTCAGCCGTCCGCTATTCAAATGAGCCGTCAATTGAAATGCAGTTATTTATAAGCCTCAGCTGTCCCGGCATTTGGGGAAATTATGTTTTTCTATCTTATGTTTGGCAGGCACAGCCATGGGTGATGCACGGTCAGTTGAGCAATTGGACTCTCCTTGGTTTTGCCCTATCACTGATAAAGCCGAGCCCGTAAACACTATTAGCATAGGCCTTCCGCCCCATTCTTTATATCGAATTTATGTAAATACCAACATTTAATGCTCGGCTCCATAAAGG
>NC_137203.1:4203185-4230685 GCF_960531495.2 Zeus faber
TGTGTAAGTTTGTGTGTGTGTGTGTGTGTATGTGTGTGTGTATGTGTGTGAGGTGGGCCGGTGTGAGCCGACGGGGCTGAAGACTGAAAAGTGAAAGAAGCGTTTTGAAGTCTTCTGACCACAACCTCCTGCTGGACATGGTTGGCCTCGGCTCGGACGTTAGCGACCCTTCAGAACCCAAATCCCTGATAATCATAATTAAGAATTAGAGTGTCCACACCTCATCCAACGCGTGAGATATAGATGAAGCGCCGGCGAATCTGCCGGAGTCGGCCGATCCACCGACGGGTGTGAAGCACCACGATCTGGAGGAATCTGCCGCGAAATTGAAATGGCCGATTTGACATTGATAGCGTTTTGAATAGTTTTCTTTTCTTAACTTGACTTCTATCTGCACTCTTTCACCCGAACTGAAGGGTTTCCACAAATGGCGCTGGGAAGGGCTGCCGGAGGGTTCGTCTGTGTCCTCAGAAGAGACACACACACATACACACACACACACACACACACACACACACACACACACACACACACACACACACACACACGCACGCACGCACGCAAGCACACACACACACACACACACACACACACACACACACACACACACACACACAGCCAAAACGGGATTTGGAGGCAGGCTTACACACAGAGCCATTTATCTATAGAAGCTCCTCTGTAAACTGAATCTTCACAAGGTTCAAGAGACGCTCGAGGGACGGTTTGTTGTTGAGTCTTCCTTCGTTGCGTTCGTCTTCCGCTGGTATTTGCATTTGTGCTTTTTTTTTAATGTATTTATTTTTTTCAGGTGTTGTTTGTTTTAATCCTGCGGCCTAAACCCGTGTATTTTCACGTGAAAGAGTTTAGCATAATTATGGTCGCCATGCCTTTCTCGCTGCGGCTCGGCGCGTTCAGTTGGGGCCTAATAGAGCATGTGAATAATAAACAGCCAGGCGGGCGGAGACGGGCGGAGGATCAATAGAGCTAACCTGAGGCCAAAGATACACAATCCATGAGTTGAGTTTGAAAAAATAAAAAAATAAAAAAATAAATACTAATTATATAAATATATATATATATATATATATTTATATATATTCACTATATATACTATTACTTCACTTCCTGTCCTTGTGTGATTGTCTACCCCACCCCGATGAGTTTCACCTGTCCCTCGTTCTCTTTCCCACCCGAGCAAACTGAGTCCGTGTGTTCCCTGCTCTCTCCGACAGTTCGTCCTCGATGCTGGTGTCCAGCGTTGTTCCCGGTATCCAGTTCTCCTGGACCCTGCCTTTGTCTCCGCCTTGCCAGATTCCTCCGCCTGATCTACTGGCTTCCCGTGGACCCAACCTGATGGCAGGGAACACATTTCTTTTTCAAGCTTCCTGTCTCTGACTTGTGCTGGGGAGTCGTCTTGCCTGTCATTCCACCGGTCATTACGGTTAAGGATTGTTAAATACTAATGCATTGGTGCGTGTTAACTGTGCATCTCTCTCACCCTTTGCCCTGTGACATTGATTTGTCAGACAATCTTATAAACTATACTTTACAGACGAGGACGACCGACGCCGATCCGGCTCTCGTTCACCACTCACCCGAAGCCCCCACCGCGCTTTTTACCAACCGCATTAAACGGACAGAGAGTCAGTGGGGGGGGACGGAAAGACTGTCTTTACCGAGGGACCGAGAAGCGAGTCCCAAAAAGGAGCCAAAGCTTTCGTCCCAGATGAACACTTCGTGGTGCGAAGTGTGGGTTCCAAGGTTTTCCCACGTGTTACGGAGCAGCTGTGAGTTAATCAATGACCCTGTGAACGCGACCCTCCATCACAGCTCCAACGCTCCCCGAGGACAACGGGACGGGTGTGTGTGTGTGTGTGTGTGTGTGTGTGTGTGTGTGTGTGTGTGTGTGTGTGTGTGTGACTGTGTTAAAAGTGTATTTTCTCTTTAACTTCCAAGGTTGATTTAGGAGGTCCCTAGGCGCTGCTGCAGTTCAGGGAGGCTAATAAGCATTTCATTATCCCTGTCAAAGCCACCAGCGACAATTGATTATCATTATTCCAGAAGCAATGATAGTCGAGATAATTACCAGAAGAAGAGATGATCCAGGCGGCGCGGTCCCACTGAGCCTCGTTTTAAATTACACCCAAAGTGTTTACGCAACTTTCAGACTCTGAGAACAACTTAATCACCGCCCAAAGGACGCCAGCGAGGAATCAAACCCACCTTAATTGAATCGGCGGCGAGGCGCTCAGCTGCCGACTCGCAGGGCGCCCCAAACGCCGCCGAGCTCTTCGACTGGATGGAATGAATCGCTTGTTTGCTGTTAAAATATTATCAGACGCACACATTGATTTTCTGTTCGTTGGCCACTTCAAATAGGGAACCTGGATGCCACCTCTGCCTCAAAACCACTGCAGATAAAGACTGATATTCATAAACCGATAAGCCACGTATTGTGATCGATAGCCTTTCAATCCCTCCATATCTACTTTTATTCATCCCTTTCTTTATCTGAGCATTCCGGTTCAGTTCACCACAACGTAGTGGAGGGGAAAAGGAAAAGGAGAACCGGATCGGGACACAAGACCGTCGTACAGCGACCGGATCCATGTTGGTGCTGATGGGACAGTCCAGAAGTGAGGTCGCTAGAGATACTTCTATCATCACACAAAAAACAACGCTTCCTCTTTGTGCACACTGTGATCAGGAAATTAACCAAGCCATTATGTTGCTCCCATTTTATCATCAGGACACAATAATTGAATAAAGCAACCTCACTTGTCTTCAAAGTCACTGTGACTCCCGGCACGGGGGTGACTCATCCCCTTTACAGGTAAAAGCTGAAAAATACCATTATTGATTGGGCTCCCACTTATGTTGATTTATTTATTTATTTATTTATTTTTTACCTCAGTTCATATTATCAATCAGAGAGAATCAGAATTAGAATCACAATGACTTTATTCCGCCAGGTGCATTTGCAGATGCATGGAATTTGTCACGGTGAGGATGGGTGCGTTTCTACAGACGATTGGCATTTAAAAAAAAGCTTAACAGTCTGAAAGAATGCTCTTATTATTATCTTATTTATTTATTTTCTCATTTATAAAATTATTATAAAATAAAATTGAATTAAAAAGTGGAATGAGTGTGTGTGTATAAATATATATATATATATATATATATATATGTCACCATCACCGGCCCCGCCCAGGACCGACCGCAGAGGGAAATCTGTTTTCACGTTTTCCTGTTTTCCGTCCTGGAAAACAACTCTTCAGTCCAAGCCCCATTTTCAGCGTCTTTTTAAAGGGGAATATCTCGTATTGTTTACCGGCAAAGACGTTTTTTCACGAGGCGCCCAGAATGCATGAAGGTGTAATTGATTTTCCGTCTGCCAGAATTAATTAACGCTGGATTTAAAATCTTTTGGGCAGCTGTGATGGGGCTTTAAATTGGCCACCTCTCCACTTTTGCACGGCGCGATAAGAAGTGGACATTAAAAATTTAACAGCTGTTCATGCCCAGTTACGGGGCATTGTTGGCCCGCGGCTATTCATGATCTTTGCTGTTTTTTTTGTCAAGATCCAATATACAAGTTTGCCAACATATGTCATTTGGGAATAGGTTTAAACTCAAGGCTAATGCTAAATGATAAACCAACGTAAACCGTAAACCAAAATCAAAATGCTATATATACATTAAGTTATGAATATTTATTAATGGTAATATGCATAGATCCTGTGCATAGAAGCATTATGTGTTTATATATATATATATATATTGTTTGTTTGCTTACTTATTTAAATTTTTAATTCTATTTTATTATTATCTTATTTCTGAGAAAAAAAATAAGTAAAAAAATAAGAGCATTTTTTCAGACTGTTAAGCTTTTTTTTTTTTTTAAGAAGAAACGCACCCATTCTCACCGTGACAAATTCCTTGTACGTATCTGCAAGGCACCTGGCGGAATAAGCTCATTCTAATTCTAATTATGATTCTCATGTTGATAATATAAACTGAGGTAAAAAAAATAAAAAATAAATCAACATAAGTGGGAGCCCGATCAATAATTGTCTTTTCGCCTTTTACCTGTAAAGGGGATGAGTCACCCCCGTGCCGGGAGTCCCAGTGACTTTGAAGACAAGTGAGGTTGCTTTATTCAATTATTGTGTCCTGATGATAAAATGGGAGCAACATAATGGTTTGATTAATTTCCTCATCACCGTGTGCACAAAGAGTAATTACAACCAAATCCAGCGCTCGGTGAACCACACATCAATCAAATTAAAAGCAGTCTCCACTCTGCAGCAATCACCTGCAAACAGAACAAATTAGCTGATTGTCACCGCCTTTCGCCTGCAGCCACAGAGGTGTTTACCCAGGAAGTGTACAGCGTCTCTCAAAGGTCAGTCTGGGTGATTGGAAACCTGCGAACGTGTCCGGAAACCCTTGATGGAAGTGGCGAGCTGAACGAGGACGCCGGAATAGGGCTGCGGAGAATTACTTTGCTCGCGGCGATAAATTATGCTCATAGACCGCACCGGTCTTCGGTAAATTAAACCGTAATAAGATAAAAACTGGTCCATACCTGCACGGCACCAATCACCTTCCACTGATCACTTTCCTCACATTTACTGTTCAACACACGGAATATGTAAAGCAAAAATAAACTCCTAGTCTATATATACTGCAGAAAAACAGCCGTAACGAAATGTCAATTTATCCCTTTTAACAAAAAGAGAAAAACCTGGGTGAAATGCGATTTCATTTCTTCTGGAAATTGCTTTACAAACTGAAAATCGTATTAATATAAACAGCAATCTTCGCACCACATTGGTACTACTGACTAAAAAAACTTTTATACAAAATATTACAAATTGCTAACAAAAATAAAGTCATAATTTAAACAAAAACATAGCAATACAGGTAATGAAAGCAGCAATTACAGTATAATTATAATGTTCTCATACCATTAAAATATTCATATTTCTGCACTGTGGTGAAAGTGCGAGCAGGCATTATGCAGAATTTGACGCCTTTCCTGAAACCAACAGTGATTCTCAGAAGCTGCTTTCCAGGGATCAGAGAGAGAGAGAGAGAGACTCGGCGAGGAAGAGTCACTTTGGACGGAGGGAGATCGATAGAGGAAGAGAACGCCAAACTCTGACCTCAGCACTCGCTAACATGGCCCTTCATTACAGCTTAGCCCAGGGCCCACTCCCTTCAATTACTGATGAAGGTTCCGCCAATGGGCTTTATGGATTTCAAAGTGCCCGGTCGACATAAATGTCACGGGCATTTACAGGAGCGTGCAGCGCTGGATATCCTGGAATACTACTGGTTGTAAGCATCAGAGGCCATTTAGGACCCAAATGGACGGTCACCGCCGCCGCATGAAGCTTAACAACAACAGAGTGTAGTGAACGCATCGTCTTTATTTATGTTAACTGAATGTATTCTCCAGAGCGGCGGGGATCCACCCACGTGGGCCGAGGACCCTGCAGATCAAAGGCCTCCGTGGCCTCCGACAGCCACACCTGTCCTGGCTCTAGCTAACTGGGGCCCAGTATCAGGGTGGCTGCATACCTGCAGCTCGTTGATTGGTCTAAGGAGCAGCAGGTTAAAACCCCCATCCCCACACTCACTCAGGAGAGGAGCCCTTGTCATGACCTGTATCCGTCTGCTCCGGGGTTTGTTCTGTCAAGCCCCCTCTACACAATTAACTGTTTTTTTCATTTTTCTCCACCCCATCGTCCGTGTCTCTGTGCCAGAGACACTGCCACAGACTGGAACCCGGTGGATTCCCCCGAGAGGTTCTTCCGCTAGTGAATCTATCTATTCAACTCACGGGACAAACGCATTCACCCGTGAGACGCATTCGGTCATTACGAACCACTTCCCGTGGCCTGAGTGGAAGGAGAATCTGGTGCAAACTGGAGAAGTACATCCACACCTGAGTGAACAATGTCCAATGGCTTCATACAGTGTATCATTTTATCATTTTTGATTTTGCAGAAAGCTTGTTGCTCAAATATTGTCAGTTATATTGCACCAAAATTCCAGGAATTGGCCAAAATTGCAAGACAAAGGAAAACATTTCCTCTCAGGGAAGAGGCGACAATTTCTGCAAAAATCTCAGGCTCTCGCAACTATATTTGAAATTGCATTATTTTCCTGGAGGGACTCCTAACTTCCCAAGAAATGCTTTGTTTTTTTGGCCTAGTGTGTGGATTTACGATGAATTTACGACTGGGGAAGTTGACCAGTCGAGTCGAGGGCTCGGCGTTCTGTTTCAGCTCTGCGCGACAGGACCCTGTGAGGTAGCGGCCGAGCAATCAGCGGCCGCTCAAGGCTCGGTTCAAACTCCCAATTGGAAAACAGCGAAAGGCTTTTGTGCTCGGCCCTAACGAGGGTGCGGCGCGGCAAACAACAATATCCGAAATGAAACACCTGCCTGGACTCCTGATTAAAATACACCCTCAGAGACGTTGCACACACACACACGCGCGCACACACGCGCACACACACACACACACACACACACACACACACACACACATACACGCACGCACGTCATCTTCACCATAATGACTGAGAAGCAAATCAGCTGCCACACTTTTATTTGGATCCCAAAAAGCGTGAATGTAATTTCTTCCCCCTCGTCTGCCTCATTAACGTTTAATAAGAACTCAGGACAATATCAATGAACTTGAGAGCCTTTGTTTTATGCGGCGTCTGTTCCCCAAATAACGCTATGGATGTGGCTTGTACTGAAGTATCCAAATACTTCAGTATCCAAATACTTCAGTGCAACACTTTGTAATGACTTTGTGACACCGCGTGGCATCTGTCGCGCTGCACCCCAGGGTCAGAAAAAAACCCCCACCTCAAGTCATCGCGGCGACCAGGGGGGAATAAAGCGGCGTACGACAAGCGGCGCAGGGTAACGCCTTGGACCGCGACTCGCCCGCTCCCGAGCTCCCGGTCCCGAGCGTCTCACGTTGTCCTTTCTCTCTCTCTCTCCCTCCTTCTCCGACGTTTGTGTGGATGACTCTTCTAACTCAAGTCGGGGGGATTGTGCAGCTCTTTGTGCAGCAGGCACAGCATTCCAGCGTCTCTACACGTGTGCCACCTGCACGAGGCACGGATACGTTGAGGAATGTCGAACTGCTGATGGACCGCCGGAACCTGATTTCCAACAGGGAGTGGTGGCTCCTACAAATAACCGATTAATTTCCGACTTCAGACTCAAGACGTTCAGTGACGTTGAAAGTAAAACGATGTTAAAAAAAAATTGCCCCTTGATTTTTCAGTGGCTATAAATACAGTAACGGCAAACAGATGAGGTAAATAACGGCAAAGCGGTCGCCCCTGGCGGTCGTGGGAACACAACGGGCCGTCTGGACTCGACTAAACGGGAGCCTTCTCCTCCGTCACGTTGGCGGAGGATTTGTGCGCGAGGCGTTGGGCGCACACTCCCGCCACTGGCCTTTAGCCAGGCACTGACTAGATTCTAGACTCTAGTCTCTAGAATTCGTCCCTGGTACAGCACGGCCACCGCCCACCGCGAGTGGAACTGGTTCGACACAGAGGGTGAGTTTAGTCGCCCAAATCTCTGTTGCTGTGCTTTTAGCCGGACAGCCCGGTGGATGAGGGTGAGACGGTGCAGAGGAGGGATGAGGTTCTGGATCCAGGAGGTGGATTATAATTCTTCTCCTGCTTTTTGCACTCTCCGTGGTGAGACGTCGCACGTTGCATTCACAGCCTCCCTCCTTCCTGTCGGGGGGAAATGATTCATTAAGGCGACGGATCGAGCGTGCGATTGTCGTCCGGCTCAAACTCATTCAGCCAATTAGAGACGTGTTATTCACCCGGCGCCGTAAAGCAGAAGGGCACAAACAAGTGTTTTCCACAATGCTGACGCTAAATTAGGATCTGCTTTGACAGCGACTCCGCAGCGCCCTCCGGGAAATTCACTTTTCTCCTCTTTCCCGTCCCAGCCACCAATTATTCTCCATCTCGACCACCTGTCCAGAGCTCAGGCCACGCTGCGAGAGTGTGTGTGTGTGTGTGTGTGTGTGTGTGCGCGCGCGTTTATGTGTGTGTTTGTAAGAGTGTGCATATGGGTGTGTGTGTGTGTGTGTGTATGTGTGTGTGTGTGTGTGTGTTTGTCTGAGTGTGTATTTGCAAGAGTGTGCATTTGTGTGTGTGTATTTGTGTGTGTGTGTTTTTGTGAGTGTGTGTGTGAGTTTGTGTGATTTTGTGTTTGTGTCAGTGTGCGTTTGTGTGTGTGTTTTTGTGTGAGTGTGCGTGTGTTTGTTTGAGTTTGTGTGTTGGTGTTTGTGTGAGTGTACATTTGTGTGGATGTTTTTGTGTGCGTGTGTGTGTGTTTGTGTGAGCGTGCGTTTGTGTGTGTTTGTGTTAGTGTGTTTTTGTGTGTGTGTGTGTGTTTGTAAGAGTGTGCATTTGTGTGTGTGTGTGTGTGTGTGTGTGTGTGTGTGTGTGTGTGTGTGTGTGGTAGGTGGTGGGGTGGGGAGGGGCTGTACTGAGACACTGTAGCTTCACGCTAATTTGTGTGGGTAAACACATTCTGCACCGAGCCGAGGAGACTGTGGGAGAGAGAGAAATAGAGAGGGAGGGAAAGAGAGAGGGAGACATCTATTGATCACTTTCACAACCACTGTATCTCTTATCATGTTTGTATCCATCCTCCCATCCCAGTTCCCCGTCCCACCATTAAACCTGGGGAGCTGGAGAGAGAGAGAGAGAGAGAGAGAGAGAGAGAGAGAGAGAGAGAGAGAGAGAGAGAGAGAGAGAGAAAGGGAGGGAAAGAAAGAAGGAGACTGGGACTCAGAGGGCCAAGAGAGAGAAGGATGGAGGGAAGGAAGAAAGAGATGGAGAGAAGGTGACTCAGAGGGCCAAGGATAGCAGGAAGAGAACAAAACTGAAAAGAGAGGAAGAGAGCATATAGAAAGAAAAAACAAAGACAGAGAGAGAGAGAGAGAGGCAAGGAGGCTGGGTTAAAGGACAGGGGAGAGGAGAGAGAGAAAAGAGAGAGAGAGAGAGAAAGACTGACAAAGCGAAAAAGAGAGACGGGGAAAGAAAGGAAGAAAGATGGAAAGAAAGAGAATAAATAGGAAAAAAGGAAGACAAGAGAAGGTGGAAAGGCGAGGAGAGAGGGACAACAGAGGGGAGAGAGAAATTAAGGAAGAACGAGAAAAAGTAGGAAAAACAAAAGAAGATGGAGAAATGGCAACGGAAACAAGGGGTGAAAACTCTAATAAGAAAGAAAGAAAAAAGAACGCAAAGAAGGAAGACATCGAGAAAAAAGAGGGAAGAAATAAATTAAGGAAGAATGAGGGAGAGGGAAAGAAATGAAGAAAGATCCATTTGTCATCTGCATTGGAACTCAGCTCACCTCGTCTCTCTTCTCCTTTTTCCTCTCTTCTCTCCCTCCTTTCTTTCCCTCCCTCCTTCCCTTCTGACACCCTTTGGCTGTGAAATATTCACTCTTCCGCCCTCCATCCGACCGTCCGTTCCTTAATGGTTGATGGACCGAGTCTACACCAGGAACCAGAACCCTGGGGATCGGACCTATGGAGTCCGGTCCGGATGTGGTCCGATCCATATGGGTTCTGGTCCAGATGTGGTTCCGGTCAAGATGATCCACATGCACGGGGGAATAGATTGTCCTTCAGCAGGGAAAAAGAGCACGTTGTGTTGTGTTGTGTTGTGCTGTGTTGTGTTGTGTTGTGTTGTGTTGTGTTGTCTTGTGTTAAGAGGCGGTTTACAACTGGCTGCATTTAAAAAGGTAATAAAATGAAAATATACATGTGGTGTGGGGATGGTGTGGTTTGAGCAGCCACACCTGTCCTGGGTCTCAATAATTGGGGACCAGGATCAGAGTGGCTCAGAGTGTTGGTTGATTGGTCTAACGAGCAACAGGTAAAACCACCATCCCACACACACACACACACACACACACACACACACACACACACACACACACACACACACACACACACACACACACACACACACACCCTTGTCGTGACATTGTCCAGCTGCTCCGGGCTTGTTCCACCTAACCCCCTGTTGTTCTTGCACCTCAGCTTCCTCCTCAGGCGTCTCTTCCTCCTGTGTATGTGTGGGGATGGGTGTTTTACCTGTTTACCTGTACCAATAAACGAGCAACAGGTGTACAGCCACACTGATCTTGGGCCACAATTACCTAGACCCAGCACAGGTGTGGCTGCTCAAACTACACCATCCCCGCACTACATGTATATTTTCAGTTTTATAATTGGGGAGGAGGGTGTTCCGTGGGTTGCAGAGTTTTCTAGCTGTATTGTTTATTTTTAGGGCAGTTTCATGTAGAATATCAAGTTCTGTTGCATAAAACAATAAATAAATTAACAAGCCAAAAAAATATATCTATCTTGTGATAAACTGTAAATTGGCTGGCCTACTGCTGTGTGTGCTTCTCACCCCATGCACAAATACTACCGGTTGATTCTGTTTCAAATATAGTTGTTTTTTTCGAAATGTATCTACAGTATTTGTTTTTCTTTTATGGCCTAATTCTCAGTGCATATGAAGCATATTTTGCTGGCCCTGGACCCTGCAGGGCTCTGGCTGCTGCCCTGCAGGACAGGTGAGATCCCCCCACCCCGCGCCATATTGTTTCTAAACCCGCTTCTCAGTCCTGCAGCTCCAGGGGGGTCCCAGGCTAAATCCATCAGGAAAGCTGCCAGGAGGTGGGGAGGTGGAGTCATAGGTGGAGAAGAGTATCCACCAATCCATAGCAGTAGCGCCAACTACATCCAGAGGCACGCATTGCATCCAGCAGCATCTATCCACTGCACCCAGCAGCACCAACCCACCACACCCAGTAGCACCCACCACACCCAGCGGCATCCATTGCATCCAGAAGCTCCCACCACACCCAGCGGCATCCACCACACCCAGCAGCACCCACCCCACCCAGAGGCACCCACCACACCCTGCAGTACCCACTGCACCCAGCACCACCCATCACACCCAGCGGCACCCATCACACCCAGCAGCACCCACTGCACCCAGCAGTACCCATCACACCAGGCTCATCCAGCAGCACCCACCACACCCAGAGCACCCACTGCACCCAGCGGCACCTACTGTACCACACACAGCAACACCCACAACACCCAGAAGCACCACCCACATCCAGTATCACCCATCCCAGCTCCCGGATGCTGCAGATGGCTGGCGTGGCCAGCCTGTCACCACGCTACTCGTGTTTGTTTCCATACCTGCATGCTCTAGCTATTATCTGTGCTTTACGCACCGCTATAACCTTCTGTCCGTGTCTATTTGTGTCTCTCTTTTTCACTCTCCCTCGCTCTCCCTCTCTCTCTCTCTCTCTCTCTCTATTTCCCTCTCCCGCTCTCTCGTTCCCCTTATCTGAATCGATATCCTAACCACCCGCTGTCTGTGTCAAAGTCACAACCTCCTCCCACGTCTGCTGCTTCACCCCACAGCGCATGCGGATCAGATTGTGTAGTCTCTCCTTCGCCATCTCCGTCTCTCTTTCTCTCTCTCTCTCTCTCTCTCTCTCTCCCTCTCTCTCTATCTGACTGACCCATGCACTCACACACACACACACATCCCACCTTAATCTCTACTTTAGCTTTTTTTTGGTTTCTTTCTTTGTGATTCAGACGATTTCTCCAAATTTTAAGTGCTGATGGCAGAGGTCACTCTGAGAAGTGGCGTGTGTGTGTGTGTGTGTGTGTGTGTGTGTGTGTGTGTGTGTGTGTGTGTGTGTGTGTGTGGATGTGTGCACGTGCATGTATGTTTGTGTGAACCACTTGCGACCCAGAGAAAGGATAAACAGACTATTTAAAGCAAAGCATTACATTAGTATTAGATCTATCAAAAAAATAAATGTAAGGGAGTCCAAAGAATATGCAGATTTGTCTCCACAAATAGTGCACTTCCTCCCTAAATGGTGTGTGAAATATGGTGTCTGACAGCCGCTCAGCGCGATAAGACACCTGCTAGTGTGGGTGGTGCAGTGGGTGGTGCTGGCTGCCGGGATAGATTTGGTGTGATGTGATCAGTGACAGGCCAGTGCGCAGCCTCCACTCCATAATCGCTGCAACCTTCACATTACGAAGCTAATAGGAGCGATCACACCGAAAAGGCAGTGCCCATTTAGCAGGACGCAGCGTGAGGCAGCGGCCACACCGGCAGTGACACCTCACGGCCAATTCCTTCTCATTTCACTGTCGTCGTGGCAATCCATACATTGTGGTTTGGAAGTGCGGCTGGTGTTTCAAACCTCCGCCCCCTGCAAGCACAGAGATGCTCAACTGGTTCCAGTAGCATCATCAAAATAAATATGTCGGCGGAAGTAAATGATTTGAAATATTAATTTAGGTTGGATTCGTTTTGCGATCCACAGTTTGCGTCCTTCCACGCGACTCCAAATGAATCAAAGGAGCAAAGAGCGAAAAAAATCAAACGACCCCCATCAGCGAGTGGCTCACAATGAACCGAACCTCAGAAGAAAAGAAAGGGCCACACCTTTCATCATGAGTGGTTAATATGAAGGTACATAGGAGACTGAAAATCCCTCTTCCCCTATAATTCAAACTACAAAAAAACGTTCCCGGGGGGCGACATGCACACAGAGCGTTCTGACCCTGTGTCGCGCCTGGAGGTGACCCCACATCGACTCGGTACACATAATTATAATCTCCCCTTAGGAAGCAGGTGATCAATAAGAGGGTGACCTCCCCCTCCTCCCGAGCATGTTCCTCAAAGACGGATAATAAATTGGCTCATCACGCCCCCCCACCACACCACCCCCATCCCCACCCCCATCCCCACCCCCCACAGCCCATGTTGTTTAGTGGGCCATCCTGGGCAGTCCATTACCTTTTTATGGAAAGGAGATTCATTCAATCTGCTGACGGCCCCATGAATGGTTCTGTGGGAGAGGCGCAGCGAGGGGCTCAAGGGCAAGTGAATTATTCCATTACTGTAAATGTGTTGTGGGGCTAAAGCTGTCAAGGCCCTTTGGGGAATTTATTTAGCTATGTAACCTCTGTACCTTGAGGGAGAGCAGTAACTAATGGTGAATAACGGAGGTTCACTAGCTCCCGCTCTGCACCCCGGTGTTGCACGGTGTTGATGTGTGCTTAAATAGTTTGCAGGGTCAGGAGGACTTCTGTGTCCCACTGATGTCATTTCAGGGCTAATGCTGAAAATGGAAAAAAAAACAAAAAACAAAACAAAAAAAAAAAAACATTCAATGACATTTCACTGAAAGACGTCGAAGCCAAATGGCTTTTAAGGATCGTCTTCTTAAACTGTGCTAAAACCCTAATAGAGGATGATTCCTCCTCCGTTGAAATGATTCACCTTTAATCCAGACACTGCTGCGTCCGGACCAAAGGTGAGGAGGGGAATTAAATACAAGATGCACACAGAGCATGGTGAGGTGTGAAGGTATTAAACCCAAGAAACACAACTGGAATTTATAAACAAAAGGATTTGTATATAATAAACTTGTATATAATTTAACTTGCATATAATGCAACTTATATATCATGCAACTTTTATATGATTTAAATTTTATATAATGCAACTTTTAAATGATTTAACTTGAATTTAATGCAACTTGTATATAATGCAACTTGTATATAATTTAACTTGTATTTAATGCAATTTGCATATAATTTAACTTGTATATAAATTAACTTGTATTTAGTGCAACTTGTATATATTGCACTTGTGGTTAAATCTTTTTATCAAGCATAATTTTGTATTAGCTCAGATTATTTCCATGTTCATGAATTTCAGAGCCTTTCAGAGTCATGCAAGGTGTAATTTTTACAATTTGTGGTGCATTTCAGGTACCTACTGATGTCTAAAATGCAGATTCCATCACTGCAACACAGCTTGTAGTGCTGTTTATGCGTAATTACTGTCTCTACTGGAATTCCTCTTCTTTTCACTTGAGCTCTTTGAAAAGCGTGACAACTTGGTAACAAATGTGCGTTGACAGGTTGACACCATTTGAATATTTCATTTCTTTTTTTTCCACAGATGGCAGAATCTTTGGCGACAAATAATTATTTTCTCAGTAATACCCCCAGGCGTGCGCAAGCCGTCGGGCACACGCCTGTCGCCGGCTTCAGACACTCGGCGTCTCGGCGTCTTCCAGTTGACATGTCCAGGTAAAATTTTTTTTTTAAAAATCACCTTTTATCACAGACTACCTACAGCTCCCATCACACGGACAAAAAAAGTGAAGCGATGGTGATGAAAAGGTGACTCAAGAACGGAAAACCCTGCGTGCTTTCTATTCTGGGGTTGAAAGAGACGGAAAGACCGATTTGAATGGAAGTTTAAGAAAGGTGAGTCGGGCCGCGCTGACTTCAAGTGGGAGATATTCATGAGAAGCAGAAGAGCCGTTGACTTCGGATGCTTTGAAATGATTGCCAAGGATAGACTTTGGAGACGATTTGCTCAGGTCACGTCTCAAACTCCTCCGTCCGCCCTTGACTTTGGGATTTGGTGACTTTGTGATGTCATTCCCCCTCCCCCGTGCTTGGTGACAGCCGGACCCTCCATCAGTCCATCAGCCAGGGTGAGTCGCCATGGCGACACGGGAGACGTAAGCGTTGGATTGCGCGTTGGTCAGATTTGCTGCACCGCATCGAGCTGCGAATGGGTGTAGCGAGGGTGAAGTTTACGGGTTGACACAGTGAGGATGGAACACTGATGGGAGGGAATAAAAACAGCGTGACGAGGTCGTCGTCAAGATGTGGCGCTCAGCTTCAAATCATTTTCAACAATTTGATTTTTTAAATATTTTTTTGTTGATATAATGATGATTACCAAGGGAACTGATGGTTGTCTACTCTCCCGCTACTCTTCCTCCCTCTACTCTCTCTGTATTCTAGAGAGGGTGTGTCCACCATCCTCAGCAAACTATCTGTACCAAAATAGACAACATGATTTGATTGGTCAGTATGTTGATATACTGTAAACATATTACACAACATGAACCAGAGACTATGGAGGCCAAAGGAGAGGAATAAATATGACTGTACATCTCTAGGGAAGAGGGAAAGATGATCCCGGAGGAGGAAGTGTGTCCTGTCGTCGGGTTCGGCCTCGTCTCTCATTCTTATTATAAAGAATCCCTGTCTGCCGGATAGTTAAAATGCAGAATGTGTTTCACGAGAATTCTCCCTTATCAGCGCTCACATTAGTATTTATTCATGTGTACAAACTCAATTTCAAAAGGCCGGCGCATTTCAAAAGCGGCACATTTCAAAAAGCAGCTTCAATGAGAAAGAAAAAAATAAAATAAATCAAGGACTCAGATAAAGAGATTAAAAATAGACCTTATTTCACTCTTTGACGCGGATGTTGATATCTCAGTGCATTAAGAATGCCCTTTGGCCATCAAGAGAAGGATAATGCCAGCCGTCAAGATCCATTTATTTAAGAAAATCATCACTTGATAGTCAAAGCCCTACCAGCTCTGCCGGAATATGTGAAAGTCAGCGAGGTCGTCCTGCGTCGTCCGTCACGGTACACAACCATCCAGAGTTTATATATATATATTTTTTTGCATTTTGCAGCAGCGAGCTATGAAACATCTCAATATCGATCTATCTGGGTTCATTTTGGAGGTCATCCGACTGGGTCGATGCGTGCCGCACACTATTTTTAAAGTTTTGAATTGTCTGCCAATGTTTGCTCACTAAAGCGCAAGAAGGAGAGCGAATCAAAAAATCCAACTTCCCGCAGAGCTTTAATAATTTAGCAGCGTTACAGACGACTTGGAGCTCATTTAGATCGGGCACAAGACACCAGAGCCTTTTTTCGTGCTCGGATCAAAGACAAACCATTAAGTCGGAGCCTCCCGTTGCAGGCAGATCTGCACTTTTTATTGCAACCAGAATTCCTTAAACTGTCTTCAGAGTAAAGGGAGTGCTGAGACAAAGCAATTCTATTTCTCTACAAGGACACCGCTGTGCCCCAGTTTAAATTGAATGCCCCAAAATAACGGTTTAATTAAGTGACTATCTGTGAGGCTTTCATGTTTTCTAAATGAATCAGTAGGAGACTGATAGCAGATTCAAAGTCTGCAAAACTCTTTTCAAAAGTGATAGGAAACCCCTGCAATTCGCCATCTTTCCCTCCGTTCCATTATAGTTGTTATAATTATGAACAATATCTAAAGATCTGCCAGATCGCAACCAAGATAAATTTAATTAATGGTCAATTCAAACATTCGAGCAACGTCTTCGTCATCGTTTCAGCCAATTCCACCCTGAACCGAGTCCTGCGCCACGGAGACTTCAGCTGCAATTAATGTTTTTTAAATCTCTTTTCTACTCTCAATGGTGAGAATTTAAATTCAGTTCAGTTAATGAAACACACACACACATATATAAAAATTATACATTTATATATGTATATTTTTTATTTTTTTCTTTGTTTATTAATTTATTTTCCATATATATTTCCATATATATATATATATATATATATATATATATATAATACTACAATCAAGAGATTCAAGAGGTTTATTTGTCACATACATATACATACGTTCATACATATATGTAGTGAAATTCTTTGCAACGCACCCGGAGATTATGCACAATAGTTTCTAACCGAACAAAATAGCTAACCTACTTGTGATATATAACGCATAAAAATGTGCATAATAATCGACCTTCTCACTCACTTTTCCTGTGATCCTGTTAAAAATAGAACTCCATGGGAAACTCCATAACTGTGTTTGAACTGATCACCTCTGATCACTGATCGTCTCTAAATTGTCTCAAAAATTGTCTTTCAGGCTTGAGACGGATTCAAACCAGAGCGACGCACGACTTGAGTCAGCGCAGCCTACTGGTCTATAGGAGTTGCCCTCAGAACATCCGAAGCTAATGTTTTCTAATAGTCAAATATTGGTTCAAAAGTCCACATAAACCTGTTATATGCAAATTATAATTAACTCCACCGCATGTCCGAATGCATTGCACGCCCTAAAATCCTTTGTCTCTCTACCACAAAGTAGAACCAATTCAGACGAAAGCAGACGCTGTTGATTTACCAAAGCAATTAAATGTAATGTGCAAAACACTGCAATGCAAATAAGATCAGAAAGGGGGAGGGATTGTACGGTTCTACCAGCTGATGGATGCATGACAAAAATGTATTGTGTTGTGGGGGTGGGGGCTTGAATGAGCTATGATTTGCGGGGTCAATGAGTCGAGTCAAAAGATTTTGGAAACCGCTCTAAATCATACCTGCTTAGTTGTTTTCACAGACTGTCTCGGAATTATTATCTAAATTAGCCAATAAGCTTCATTCTGGAACAACTCAACCCCTCTGCTATCTGGAACAATCCTGCCAGAGTGCTTTTGAGCAGGGCACCGAATGGTGGAACGCTTCAGTGGTCCATTGCTGTTCAGGTTGAGGTCGACTTCTAGGCGTCCTTGAGTGGTGACAGTTTGACTACTTTGTGTTTATTTGGGTTTTTATGCAGCCTTATTCTTATTCACCGTGTCGGGGCGAGGGCTGGACGGACGCGTTCCAAACCCCTTCTCTTGGTGTTTTCTTCTGCCAAAACAAGAGCAAAAGATCCAGGGTCGATAAAAAGAAATCGTGGTTACCGTCTGTGATTTGGTGCGACAGACCGTGAGATTTTCACTCCACTTGCTTGCGCGTCTCTCTCTTACCCTGGGAACAGTGACAAAGCTGTCAGCTCCATCAGCCCTAATCAGGCCCGGGCGGGATCTGCTGGCTACTGTACTGTCAGTGGGAATGATGCTCATCCTGGGAAGCACCACCCCTGGTGGATGGTGCATTCGGAAAGCCGGAGCAGTCCTTTACGAGGCGACAGTGTCACTCTGTGGTCTGCTTGACCTAAATCTCAGTGTCTCGGCGCCACTTTTTTCACTACACATGTAGAAAACCAGTGTCCTGATTCCCTAAACTGCTCAGACAGGCCCGGCACCAGGATGAAGTGACCGAGGGGGCGGTTAAAAACGGCGAGTAAAAGAGTAGGCTATCATGCCGCTATGCCTGTCTCTGCATTTTTTCATCCTGCGGCTGGCAATATACAGTGGTGCAGGCACATGCAGGCGTGTTTATTTTTATTTATTTTGAAAGCCTGAGTGGGCATCGAGATTTTGTTGGAAACAGCTGTATTACGTATCGACTAAAAGATGTGTGCACAACCCGACGGAGCCATGTTTTGATGGATGGTTGGAAGGGGAGGGGGGGGCTGATGGGGGACCGTGAGACGTACAAAGGCAGAGCGGTTCCTTTATATTTTTTGCGTGTTTATTATTTTTAATGCAAATATCAATTTTCAAGTTTGGATAAAACAGAATAATATAAGCCAAAATAATAGCCATAATAGCCCCTTGGTTTTCAGTGAGGAAAAATAATACGATAACTCGTTTCCTGACATTATTCTTTGTTTAATAACGGCTCAACAACAGTGTTTTAATGAGGCGCATATTCCAGAATAAATAGATTTATTTAGCCGGTAGGAAAAATTAGAAGAGAAAGTCCAGATGACGAAAAGCGGGTTTGTTTTCTTGGCAAGACATGAATATTCATGACGTGCGGGTTCTGAACGCGTCCTCATCGGTCGAATCCAAACGAGTCTTTTTCGGTGGAATTAGTGTCAGCTGCTGAGTGCTGTTTGTGCTGTGGGAAAAGAGGCCGGATCAGAGAACAATTCTTAAATAAGGTTTTTCATAACTGTCATTTTTTAGATTAGATTAGATTCAACTTTATTGTCACTAGCAGAGTACAGGTACAGAACCAATGAAATGCAGTTGATGTCTAACTAGAAATGCAAAAGAAGCATTTAAATACCAAAGTGCTATTAGAGTACAGTGTTTCTGTGCAGTTATGTAGGCAAAAGAGATGTATTATGTACAACAGTGTAAATACAGGTTTGTCAGGAGTATAGGGTCTAGGGTCATCTCTATGACTCTCATCTATTTTTTGTACAATATAATGTATCATGTATAATGTTTTTGTTGTTTTTTTACTATTTTTCTCAGGGTACATAAAACTTAAACCAGGGGGCTGCAAATACAACTGAGGGGGTAAAGCCCGTGCTCAGAGCAGCTTAAAAGAAGAAAGAAGAAGAAGAACAGAATCAGGTGAACACACTCATCTGAAGCCCTCTAGCACAGATAGATGCCAGGGTCAGGGACGCCGGTCCCAGTCAACTCTGACACATTTAAAACAGTTTCAAGGGTTTACTCAAGTCAAGCCTCACACCGGACACATGCAGCGTCACCAACACACGCGTCATCCAGACACCATCGCATAATGTCAAAATAACCACACACGCCACAAAAGAGAGGGGCTCTTCAACAGTCCAGAAAACCCCCACTCTTAAAATTCCCCAACCCCCGACGGGACGCAGTCCCGCGCTCGTCCGCGTCCTGGTGGGTGTGGAGTGACGGCGTCGTTGGCGGTCGACGCCGCACGTCCCGGCGGTGTTGGATGCCGGAGACGGCGACGCCGTGATCAACTCACTCAGACGTTCATGAGTTATTTGGGGTTATAAATACCACAGGCTCGCCAGTGCCGGGCACAAAGCGATGGTGAAAACAGAGGCCGCGGCAGGGGGCGGGGCTCGGCGTGTCTGACACACATCTCCGCGCAACTGAGCGAACAGACAAGGAAATGAAACGGCGGGAGAGAGGGGTCCGACGCGGTTTCGGGCCCATCGTGGCGAGGTGGGGTGGGGCGGCAGGAAGGTACCACCGTGACCCAATTTAATCCACCTCCTCTGTCTCCCGCCGCGTTTTGTGACACCGCCCCCCGCCCGGGAGTTGTGCAAATGATTTGTGATTTGACATGAATGGCAGATCATGTTCCCGAAATGAGGACGATCAGGGGCCCAAAAGGAAGAGGGAAGGACGGGGCTACGGGTGCCGGCGCCGGCCAGCCAGCCTTGAAATGGTTTAATTCAAGGCGATGAGGAGCCGATTGCATTTTAATAGCGGATCGGCGGCCCCGGGGGGGGGGGGGTCCGGCCGCGGCGCGGCAGAGTGGGGAAACCTGCCTGGGACGCGAAGGGGAAGGAGCCACGGTGACGGGCGACGAGACCGGGAAGCTCCGCCCGGATTCAAGTCGCTGGAAGAACCGCCGCGCCCCGGAAACGCACATAAAGGCGATTTCTACTGAAGGGCTTCTCTCGTTTTTATTCTTCATTCCAAATAGAAATAGAAAAAAGGAATAGCTGTGACTCATGATGTGGGGGTGTGTTTTTTTTTTTTTTTTCCGATTTCTCTAATATGCCAACTCACGGGCCCTCGACGCGCGTTGGACGGGGCCTCGGTGGCCGCCCGCGTTTTCGCGCTGAGAAGCTTCTGGGCCGAGCCAAACACCGGCGATCCTATTAGGGTTATGACTTACTCCTGTTTGACTGTCTCAATTTCCCCAGGTTGAGGACAAGCAGGGGAAATGGATATTCTTAGGTGTGTGTGTGCGCGTGTGTGCGTGTGTGTGTGTGTGCGTGCGTGCGTGTGTGTGTGTGTGCACGTGTGTGTGCGTGTGTGTGTGTGTGCGTGCGCGCATGCGTGTGTGTGTGTACATTTTAAACCAGGGGCAGCTTGACAACCTCGGTTTCTCTGGGTAGTAGCTCTGCGCTTGGCAGGTTCACGCTGTTGATGTTGTGCTGCGTGTCCGTGACGTCAGCAGGAGTTTTAGGGTCGCTGGTCCTTCAGCTACACCATTGTGATAATGTCAAGTATTTTAAATGTTTTGCTGCTTCCGAGGTTCCTGTGTTGGGCTTTAAATTTGGGGGCCGACAACTCTAAAAGGACGGGGTCCCATTTTGTTACTTTTATTTTCTTATCCAGCCCTTGTTCAAACATGGATTCCAATCATTCAAAACTGTTCGTTTGATCTATTTCTTGACTTTGCACTGTCCTTTGCACTTCCACAAAGCTCTTAGCTCATTTTGCTCCGTCCGCGCTAACGTAAGCGACTAGAAACAGGAAGGTGCATCGCTTCCTACTGGCGACCCGCTGGAGCCAACATTAATTACGGGGTGGACGTACTGCCGCGGTTAGAAAAAGTGTTTTTAAATAAAATGTGACGTTGCTGTTACACCAAGTGTCACTCGAATGGGAGTTCCCCATTTGGGGAAAAAGGAGATTCACGGTTTCTATTAAGCCTTGAAAACGTTTGCCCCATCGGACTGCACCGAAGCTGCAGAAGAGGGGGAAGACTCGAAACCTCACATTTATCCGCCTCTTAACAGGGCAGCAGAGTGTACTTTTTCTCGCCCCGCTTACAAATAAAACAGCGGGTGTTGGCGTTCCGACTGCACCGCAGGCAGCACGATAATCAGCAGAATTTGTTGTTTTGTTTCCGATGTGCTTCCTCGCTGGCGCGGCGCAGTCGCTCGTCCGCGGAGACGTGATAGGGGATAACGAGCGGCGCTTCTCCCTTTTGGCCCCCCCTGGCCAGGACGGGCCCCGCCAGGCCAGGCTGCCGGGGCGGGGCCTCGCGTCCTTGCCGACTCAGCAGGGGGGCACCCCGCCGCCCTCCGCCTCGCACGGAGCCGGTGGGGGAGGGAGCAGCGTCTCCGCCACCTCCATCCTCTTCTCCGCACGCGCGGTGCGGCGCACCTTCCTTTTGTCCCCGATTTTTTTGATGAAGCCGACAACCTCCTTCGGTGGCGGGAAATGGTACCGCTTTCGTTCTTCCATTCCTCTCACTCGTTCTTTCTTGTTTCCTTCCTTTAGGTAGAAAGTAACAAAGTACTGCACAGATACTGCAAATACTGCAAACACTGTAATGGACTTAAGTAGATTCAGTTTCGGAGATTTTCAACTTTTACTCCACTGTACTTCAAAAGGAACCTTAAGCAGGCACTTCAGAATTCGGATTTCAATTTTCACACAAATCAGGGACTGTGTCAATCCAACTGCTCGTCAATGATCCACTTGTTCCAAATCCTGTCATATGTTCGTTTATCATTTTAATTGGGATATGCATGAACACATGTCTGCAGCAAAAAACAAAACACAAAACAGCTATGACATATCTCCATGCTGCTACATTGCACAAACCTCATAAAAGAAAAAAAAATGTCTCTTGCATTTCATTTAAATAACGCTGTACAATCTCAAGCAGTTCATTATTAGTATTATTTCTTCCTTCTGTTCTGTTGCTGTTGGACTGCTTTTTATATAAATTTACATATGATGGTGAATTTAATGTACATTCTCCTGCTGTTACTATGTAATTTATGTTTCCCACTGAGCTGCTGGAATGCCTGAATTTCAATTAGGAACTATCTTAAAAACATACAGTAGTACTTTATGCCTTATAACAGACTCTTGTTATATCAGGGAAGTGGATTTGACGAGTACTTTCATTATTAATAATTTCACTACATTAAAGAGCAAATAAATAAAATATTCACTGTCCACAGAGTTGAACTCTAACTATTTGAAATGCGGCAGAAAAACCTTCTCGTCGCCTGTTGCCGTGCAGAGAAAGCTGTTTCAACAAAAGGCTTTTAAAAACGTGTTTATACAGGTTTCAACGTGAACTTCTTACCTCGCCATCCGCATAGTCATGCCATGTGTTCGTCAATGCCACACAAACGCACAATGTCTGCTTTTTATATTATTATTATTTTTTTACTTGAAGGAGAACAAGGTTATATGATGAATGTCCACGGGATGTGGAGAACAAGGTTCTATGATATTGACTTGGAAAATAGATTTTTTTTTTTTAAATTAAACTCTGAAATAAAGGCTCCAGTAAGGACTTAATCACATATTGTATACCCTATAATATAATATTATACAATATATATATATATTGTATAATATATATATACAATATTTTTTATTTTACCTCAAGGCTGTACTGTGCATTGGCAATAACAGTGCCTTTGTATGTTTATTATTTATTTTCACAAGTGTTCTTTACCGCGTGGAGATAAGTGACTCTCCCACTTCCACTCCAACATGCATCCAGTGATCAAGCCAGACGTCATTGCGCTTGTGTTGTATGATCTCATGCAGTGCATCTCACTGGGGAAGAGAAAGCACTAAAGACTTAAAGAAAAGATTTCAAAAAGTGTTCTTTGATATGGGGAAGCATTGGGTGGTTTCGAATCGCCTTCCCATTTTGAAACGATTCTCATTTGGCTGTAAATAATCAGCAGGTTTTGATTAAGCCTCCAGAGTTGGACTGCTGTCATTGTATTATTTGGGGACGTAAAATAAACTTTGCGCCGCAGGTTCGGGGCGCTGCTGCTTGGGAAAGATCTGTTTGTTTTTCGGATAATTACAGAAGCACAACATTCATAAATTCTGATTTTTGGATTTTTCTGATCCCGGCAAAGAAAGACTTTCAACCCTCCACAAAATGCTTTATCTACAAAAAAGTGAATATCGGCGGAAAGAAGAAAGCGATAACGGCGGCGGATTTAAAGGCTCTCAAGGTGTAACGCTACGGCAGAATTACCACGGAGGCAAACTTCAGACACAAAGACCCGGGGCGAGATTTCACAGCGGCTCGCGATGTGAATTCAAATTTTGATTGAATTTGAAAGAGATGTTTTTGATGATAAAATGCGCCCAAACAACTTGATATGAGAATAAAAGGAGAACTTCATGCTCGCTCTCATCTCAGACGCTTCAGCAGAGTTGTGGGGACGATTACCGTAAAAAGCCCGCTCAGATGTGGGCCGTATCAGCCGTCCTCCGTGCGCGTGTGCGCGGCGCGTGTGCGTGTGCGTGAGGGCAGCGGCTGCCCAGAGGGGCTCAGAGCAGCTCTGGCCTGTGAGTCATATCGCTGAGCAGGAGAGACGAGCGTCTCCTCATGAAAGAGCTGGCAGAGCGGACCGGGGGCTTGAGGGGGTTCCATATGGGATTGGAGTGCTAAACAGTCTCTGGAGCTCTTCATCTCTCTATACAAGGGGCTTACTGGAGGCAGTGCAGCTGCCGCTTCTGATATTGCCTCCACAACGCGGCTGCCATGCGTTTCAGACGAGGAAGAAACTCAACGGGAACGTCGTTAGGACAGCAAGGTTTGAGCTTTGCCCTTGTGAAACGGAAATTTCTCGTGGGGAAAAAAAAAAAAATCACATTTTATTTGGCCTCTTGCAATCGTGACAGCCGTCTTTTGTCTCGTGCAATTTTTGGGTAAAATATTATATGCGCTCTAATTGTTTTTTTAACCGCCGTTGTTGAGTCCAAACTCATTAACGCTTTACTAATCCCCAGAGACTGATTCGAGTGTTTATTCTCTTCCATGCCTTGTGAAAGGTGCTCTCAAAAGATCAGATTATTATGGACTTGACCCCTGGTCCTCCAGCTAAGTCGCCTTTACGCTTAATCCGACACGACTCAGTGGAGCTCATCGCCTCATTCATTTCTTATGGAGAGTCGGAGTCTGTGCGGAGAGTTCTGATTCCGTCCACGGGGTCCGGACGCGTTGAAATGTTGAAAACTTGTCCGACCAATTTTGGCCGAAATTACGAGCGGAAGCCACTGTTGATAAGCAAGCGGCAAGCAAGAATTATCAGAACCTAGATCAAAACTATGTAAAGGAGAGGAGGAACTACAGGACGTTTCTTCTCAGAGATCCACCTCGTGGACACTGATCCTGTGTCAGAATTGTTGAGGAGAGGGCGGTAATAAAGGCCTGCAAAGCTCATGCAAAACGCAGAGCTCCACGGATAGTTGGTGAGGTGGGGTGCAGGCATAGAAAGGCACAGTGCATCCGAACCGGATTACTAAGGGACGGGCTGTGCGACACAAAATATTCCAGTGGCTATCAGCTTTGTTGGCACCTGGCTAGGAAGAGGTGGATACACTCCCATTGGATTGCCTTAAACATGAACTGCCGCTGGACTCTGGCGGTGGATTGAGATCACACCAGGACTGCATACACAGCACTGATTCCACGTGGTCGGCTGAGTCAAAGAATGGACCCTGGAAGCCGAGAGTTATAAATAGAGATTCATCATGTTGCTAGTAAGACGCCAGACTGGCCCGGTTTGCTTCATGATGACAGAACTTCCATTTTTTACATCATATTATGTCTTTTTAGGAAAAAACTAAAAAAGCAAATCGTATCATATCCCCAGAAAAGGTGGAGGCAGAGTAGAGCAAGGTAGAGTGAAGGTAGAAGAGAGGTAGAGTACAGAGGAGATGGAAAAGAGGTAGAGGGGAGTAGATGCAGAGTGGAATAGAGGTAGAATTGAGGTCGAGTAGAGGTAGAGTGGAGCTAAGCTGCTTTCACACATGCATTGCAACCCTGAAATGATCCGGACATTACCCGGAGGAGCGCTATGTGTGAACGCAAATGTCCTGATCATTTGACCCGGACATTACCCAGACTTTACCCAGTCAGCCCCCTAGTACAAAGTCGTAATGCGTAATGACTGATTGACCGGTACGTGTGAACAGAGCGGGTGATTGTCCGGAGCATTCACAGTGAGCGGTGTGTCGCGCGTTGATGACGTCTCTATCATCACGCCCACTCACCGAGGGTCAAGAAGGGTAATTTACCTTCGTGCATATCTTGTTGCACGGAATGTAGCTGCTGCGTACGCCTTTCTGCTTTCCTATATTATTCCTTTCTACTCTTTTGTTTATATTACATCCAAATACATGGAGTGTCAACGCCATAAAAAGACAAGTCTGTATCGTCCGCCATCTTGGGTGTGCTCATCTCCAGTGATCACATCCTGCCTCCTGCACGCTCCACCCGGGCTCCGTCCCTCGTCTAAACCAAACAGAGAATTTTCAAGTGGGGCGAATGCGTCTGACACGGACAATCTCTGGTTGCGAGCTAAGTGTGTGAAAGGGCCAATCCAGACAATGTCCAGACCAGATTATCTGGACGTTGTCCGGACTTCATGTGTGAAAGCAGCAGTCGAGTAGAATATAGGTAGAGTAGAGGTAGAGTAGAATAGAGGTAGAGTAGATGGAGGTAGACACCCTCGTCCATCTCTTATGGAGGAACAACAAGAATCAGGAATTTCAAGAATCAGAAAGCCTATTTTTCCACAAATACCAGAGGTATACATAGAAATTAGAGTTACGTTAATAACTTCATGTTTCAATTCAAAAGGAATAAAAGATCAAAACGTCCTGTTGAATGACGTCAAAGTTCCTTGGTACGGCGTCAGAATGTAAAAATGATGCACTGAAAGCTGCACTTATTAAGGGTTAACATCACTGTCTTGCATTGTTGTTCTATAATAAAATAAAAGTCCTTATTCTTTACTGCAGCACGCAGCTTTTCTCCTGCGTCTCCTCTGCACCGAGCGCTGATCAAAAGTCACCACTTTTATTTAGATTGATTAACCGCGTGGAAATCGGTATCAAATATGGATTCCCCACAACAATTAGCAGTCCGGCTCACATTACTTCCACACCTACAGTAAAACACGCAGTCAGTGATACTCAGGAGACGTGTTTTAAATTAAATGCATTGGCTTTTTGCAGAAGAATCCATTTCGAGAAAATCAAGCGTTAGATGGATTTCTGAGTCATGTGACGCAGAACGGCCTCAAGGCGTGAAGTGAAAACGAGCCGAACGAACCAACGGAACAAACAAAGCCTCCAAAACAACACCAGACGCATTAACGTCCGGCATTCATCTGGAGAGAAAGCTGAGATTTATTTTGGAAATCACACTGATCGCATTGATCTGGTGGAGCGCACGTTCTGCCTGTTTTGCCGTCTCGGCCGGACGCACAAAGAGCAAACCGTTGCTGGAGAAGAACGGTGGAAAATACCAAACGGAAGCTTTTTTGGTTTGAAACTCTGCCAGAGCAAATCACCGTCATGTGGAACCAAAATATCACAGAAGTACGTGTGAGGGCGGAGTGACTAACCCTACTTTTGGGAAGTCAGTTCATAATTTTTTATATGGTGTACATTTATCATTTTGCTGGAGTTTAACAGCATGTTTTTATTTCAAATTTTTTTTACAAATATCACCATGTGCTTAAATGAGATATTAATCGCTGAAGATTTGAGATGACTCATGATTGAATAAAAATAATTCCTTAATTTTGCTGTATTGTACATTTCAAAACAATGGCGCTTCTGTTTTTTCCGATTGAAAATATACAAAATGAAAGTGACTTAGTGGTTGTCAGTGGGAGATGAATTTGAGGAAGGTTCCTCACCAGATCATTAGGGTTTTCCAAAGCTGTAAAATGGAGACGGAGATCCCAAAATGTAAGCTCTCATCAGGAAAACCATTGGTACTGTGGAACTGGCTAAAACTCAGTTTGACACCAGCACGGTCCTTTACGATGCACATCCATTTACGACACACATAGATATCAATTTACTGCATTGATCAGTTTAGCCACCACATACAGACCCATTCACTACAACGGCGACAGAACACTGACGTGATTCGTGGAGGAATGGAGGGACACGAAAGAGAAAGAA
>NC_137203.1:4240685-4248185 GCF_960531495.2 Zeus faber
CATAAATTAGGATAATAACGTGAAACCCTGATGTATAACAAGGCTAGCCATTAATGATAAGTGGCTGCTTCATCAGTGTGCTCTGCATAACGATGGAGAGGATCCAAACTCCCATCCAACCATGGGGCGCGGCGTCCCGGCAACACACACAACATGTCGCCTCAGTGGTCCGGAATATCAAAGGGCGAGCTGATGGAAAGGTGACGTGACGAGACAGCGCCGGGGGGGGGGGGGTCGTCGATGCGGACCTTCCACCTGCTAAGTATTTTATGGAGTTCTTTTTCGTTGTTGTTGGTTTTTGGTTTTTTTGGAGTCAGTCCAAAAGGAGCCAGGGTCATGGTTGGAGAAGAAGCAGAGCTCGTCGAGAGGCTGAGACTCCACCTCGTTCCCCTGGATGGGAAAGGTGTTTTATACGCACAAAATTGTCAAACGTCAGAACGCCGGTGGGTTTGGTTCTGTTTAGTTTAATGTCTCGCGCATGAGTGAATGTCCTCATAATCTTTTTAGAAATGGCTCTCTAATGATCTATTGAATGCTATCGCGTGGATTTTGTGAATTGCGAGCTGGATTTATCAACGTTTTATCACCATGTAGCGGGGCCGCATTTAATTGGTTGTGGGCCCCTGGTTTGGGACCCCTGTGTCGGACAGTTTCACCGTAACACGGCGTAACCCTGTCACATGAAAAGCGCCGAACGAGCCGGAGCCGACGCCGCCCGATCTTGTTTTATCGCAACTCAGACGGTTTGACGAATCAACAATTCACTGCACATCAACAATGAATTACAGACCCGTGCAATTTGGCAGGTCGGCCGCGATGCGTTCACAGCAACAAGTGCCGCCATGAACAAAATAACAAGTCAGAGGCAAAGTGGCGGTCAAAATATATTAGAATATATTGGCAGAGCTGGATTGCTGCACGCTGCATGAGATCAACAATGGCAGTAATTGCGGTTGTTAGAGCAGATGGATTCTTTTGTATTGCGGTTTGTTTTCAAGCTGTCACATAGCTATTCAAAGGGAAAAAATAAATGGCAAATTGTCCAAAATGTGTAGTTTTCTGTCCGCTACACCCGGGCTGCCGATTGTTGAAGTTATCTTTTCGCGAAAGCGCGGTTCGAGTGAGCGCACTGCACAACAAATCAACTTTTCCAGCTTAAACCTCTCGTCAAATAAATGCGATTATGGGCTAAAATCGGGTGTTTTTAACCGCTCAGCACGCAGAACCGCACTGGGTTCAAGAGCGACGCTACGAGCTGTAGCAAGAAGGTCCTGGGTTCGATTCCCGCCTGGGGCGCTGTTGGCACCGTGCTCCGACGGGATATCTCCCAAATAGGATCCTTTCTGTGTGGAGTTTGCATGTTCTCCCCGTGCTCACCTGGGGTTTCCTCCACCTACCACCAGTAAGGACCCCCACCAAAAACATGCACACATCACCGTCTGACCAGCAATGGACACTTGGTACCAGGTCCCCAGGCGTTGACGAATGCTGCCCACTGCTCCTGGCTGCCCCCCTGGAGGAAGGACAATCCAGGATGGGAAAAATGTACACACACACACATCTATATCTATATCTATATATATATAGATATAGATATATATATGTGTAGTAGTGCGATCATTTGACAGATACAATTTCTTAATTCTCTTATTCTCACTCGACACAGAAATCAGAAATATTATTTCCCGTGTGCGCGCCGGACATCACCCCAGGACCGGAAACGATGGCCCGGATGATCCGACGCCCATTCCCGGACGGCAGAGGGCAAACGGTGGACAATTCCAACAGCTTCAGCCAGAGCCTTGGAAGTCCAGCAGCCTTTCAAACGAGCGCGCTCACATGTACAAACTCTATCTTGCGTCTGGCTGTGCTAAACGCCTTTCTGCCCCCAAGCAATTTGACTTTCTGGAACAAATTGAGCTGGGTTTATTTATTTATTAAACTTTTAATCACAGTTGCAGCCTCAAAGGACTATACCCTTCCCTATTTAACAGAGGCAGAAACCCAATAATGCTAAACCCAGAACGGGGAAAGAAAAAAAAAATAAATAAATACTCCAAAGATAATGTATGTGGAGAAAAACAACTTGGGAGAGAATGTCTAGGAGAGCAGTGGGTGGTGGGTGGGTGATGTGGACCAGAGCCACGGGCACACAACACGACTTTCAGAGTGGTCAGATCGCTGCACTGTTCACACTACACAGGGGGTCACACGTTACACTAACTTTCAACGGGAGGAATCCCAGATGAGTCTGTCGGGTTTCCGAAATACGTTTTGTCACCAAAACACACATGAGAATTGACACCGGAAATGACGTGATACCATGTGATACCAAACTTAAATAGGAGACATATTAAAAACCTAGAGAAGCAAAGTGAAATATGTATGTTGTGTGTTTCTAGCTGCTACTCTGTCCACTCCCGACCCCGCCTGTCACCCCGTGTCCCCTCTCATTGGCTGTAGCTCGTTGCGTAGCTCCCAACTCGATCCCGACACGACCAGATATTAAACCTGCTTGATGTCTCCCCATGGGCGAGCAGTTGCATCGCGTTGGGAGCAGTTCACGCCGTGCGCCCGTCGCTCACGGAAGCGCTCTATGGTTTTCCTCCGATCGGGGGCTTTGCTTGGCAATCTCCCAAAACCTGTCGGCGAACGAAAAAAATCATCCCAGAATCACGTCGTCTGCACTGGGCATCCGTCAGATCACAAGTGTTAAGCAAAATATCATGCGCCGGATAGAATGTGTCCCAGACCTAATGAAAGGAGAAAGCTCATTGGTTGATAAAGAAAGGACTCTCCTCGAGAAGCGGATTGGATACTGGGAAGTCGAGCGCGTCGCGACCTTATGTGCAAATTCATGTGAAGGCGTCGGAACGTCACCAAGCCGCTCGCCCGCTGGAGCCGACAGCCACCCATTTGTTGACGGAGTGAAAACAAAATCCCTTTTGGCCGAAACTCTCCAGCTCCGCTCCCCGTTATTAACTATGGATAACGCTCAACGGGGGAAGAGCAAACAACATATACCCGCACAACCACAGGACTCTGTTTGACCGCTGCCAAGAAAACACTGGCTCACTGATTGTTTTTTTTTGCCTTTTCCTCCGAATACCGTCATTAAAACGTAAAACCCAAATTATCGGGCCGGCACGGACCTGATAAGGTATTCCATTTTCAAGCTCCAGCAGTCTTTGGGAAAGGCCACGGTGAGAATTTTGATCAGCGGCCCTCCAGCCCCTCGACCGACTGCTTCGCATCGCGGGGGGCTGCGGAAGGCGCCAGGTCCTCCAGGTGGGGCGTGGCAGCCTCCCAAACGCGGGCGAAAACAGCCCCCATCGTCACGGTAACTTACTTAGCCTCGGAGACGGGTTCACAATACGCTCAGGCGGAGGGACGGGATATTCAGCGGGATAGATTTCTCCTTTATTCTCTTTCTATTACCATATTACACCGAGCACAAATGGATTCTCAGTCACATTCTGTCCCCCTATCAACACTGTCACAATGAGACGGGGAGAGAGAGAGACGGGAAGAGAGAGAGACGAGGAGAGAGAGAGACGGTGGGAGAGAGGGAGACGGGGAGAGAGAGAGAGACGGGGAGAGAGAGAGAGACGGTGGGAGAGAGGGAGGGAGACGGGGAGAGAGGGAGACGGTGGGAGAGAGGGAGGGAGACGGGGAGAGAGGGAGAGAGAGAGACGGGGGAGAGTGAGATGGGGAGAGAGGGAGAGAGGAAGACGGGAGATAGGGAGAGAGGGAGACGGGGGAGGAGAGGGGCGTAGATGTATTTCATAATCAGAGACTTTGGATAGAGCAGGCGAGGCAGTCACTCTCCCGGTGTAATTACCCATGATGCCGTGGCTCATAGCTCTCCTTCCTCCCGCAGGTGGAGAGATAAAGTAAAGATTGTCCGTCACAAGCCAACCTGACTACATTCCAACGCAGATTGTCGCCATAGAAACTTGCCACTTGCGTGTCAGGGGATGATAAAAATGGAAAATTGTCAAATTCATTTTTTTAAATTTGTAGTCGAGCAACCGAATAAATACCGAAAAAATATTTTTAACATGAGGATATTTGTAAGTGAAGCTTTGCTTTTTGTAATTATAGCCAATGAATGATGGCTCTCTATTCCGGCGTCTCACATCCCCTGTATAACAGACATGAGCGACACATTCCACTGGACGGCATACCAGCATGTGTTCGAAACCATGGTATGCATCAAACTGCATGCAGAAAGCACCAGAATGACTATGGGATGCTTTTGTGAACTTCCACTGCTCACAAACATGGTTCACTTTTCCCAATTTAGCCGAACCATTTTCTCCGGATTGAGCAAATTAACACCCCACAAATACAGATTTAAGAATTTAATGTTAAATCTATATGTTAAATCTAAATTTTATGAATATAAATATTAAATATAAATTCCATATCTTAATGAACTAAAATACAAATTCTAATGCATAGGCTAAACGGGAGATTTAGATTCAGATGAATGAATGAATTTAGGATTTATATTTAGATAAATATTCAACACTTATATAATAATATATAATATATATAATAATTAAATTTATAAATGTAAAATTGTGAAAATAGTGCATTTACCTGGGGTGTTATTTGTATTGCTTGTGGGGGCAAGACAAGATCTTTTTTTAATTGCGTAGCAAAGTACGCTCGCCGACGTGCATGCCTAGAATGTTCCCTGGAGCAGCAGACGACACACAGCGAGGAGCACGCCCACACACACACAGGAGCGCATAGCACATAGCATGTAGCACGCCGCTCAGGACACAGCAAGGCTCATAGGTCCTCCTCGTCTGCAACGCGGAGCTTCCTCCCCCGACGTTCTCCCACTTTGACTGACAGCTGAGGGCACCCTATCAGCAATCAATACACCATCATCCGCCTCGTGGCCGAGATTACCGTTGCACGAAGTGAGCGTGACGGGAGCCCGCGGACCTTAAAATGAGACGAGACACGGATCCACTGGCGTCCGCTCCGGTCAGCGGGGACGTGACTTTCAGGCGTCCTTATGACACCTGATGGGCACGACATGGGCTCGTCCTCCACTGGGATTCCGCTCCGAATAGAAGCCCCCGGGACATTTTTGCCGGGTGGAGACGGAACCGGCATCTGTCTTTGGTCGTGAGGCCGCAGAACCGCGCGGAGCTGGAAGAAAACGGGTTTTCATCCCGATGTGACCGGTGCTGAGGGGTGATGTCATTTCACCCAGCATCCATCCATCCGTCTTCTTTACACGTTCCATGGCGATTGTTTTTTTTGTTTTTTTTTTCTGGGGGGGGGGTTTCGGAGGAGGGGGGGGTAACAGCAAACGGTTAGGTGGTGGTCAAGAGGAAGAACGTAGGACACACGGTTTAGGAAGCATGTACAGGGGGTTTATTGAGAAGACACAGGGAATCGGGAAAGGCAACAGACGGGAGGGGGGATCAGGACCTGGCAGGGATTCGCGACGGGGAAGACAGGGACTCACGACCAGGAGGGAATCCAGAATCAGGAACCAGAGGAGCAGGCGGAGAATCAGGAGCCAAGAGTTCAGGGCACACACATAGGGAGACGTGGAGGGATGTGGCGCAGGCGAAACGACATGCAGCAACGTAGGCAGAGACACAAGCACGAACCCACACAGGGAACAGGACCAGGTTCAATACAATAAAGGGGAGTGAGGAGGAAGGTGGAGACAGGTGGTGAGATTACTGACTGGGGACAGGTGTGCAGTGACAGGGAAAGGAAGTGACCCCAGAGACAGACAGAGGGAGCCAGAGAGGGCTAGAGGGACGCAGAGACCGATGGACAGGGAATCGAGGCAGGGGAGGATCGAGACACAAACTACTGTGGGAGAACATGGAAACTCTGACTGGAACAAGATTGGATTCCGCCACAGATTTTGTTGGTTTTGGACGCCAACACCTGAAATCCAAAACAGATTCTCCATTTTTGTTTGACAGAATGGCGAAACCTTCGAACTGCGCTGCACCATGCAACATGGGATGGCAGAGGCCGCCACCAAAGGAAATCAGCTAACTGGAATTTCACTTGATGAAGAAGAAAAACAGAAAATGATTGGAGTTCTAGTGTTTAAATATAAATATCCATGTTATTCGTCCATCCTTTAAGGACTTCTTGTACCTGCAGGGCTGAACCTCTTCCCCGTCTCCACACGTCGGGACACAGTGGAGAGTCTTTCGCTCTGACTCTGCTGGACGGCCACGGCAGAGATGCTGCATGCGCCAACCTGCTTTGTGAAATGTTTTTCTGTAATCTGTCATCCGGGGGTTCTAAATCGATTTAGCTTTTTCACTGCCTTATTAAATGTGAGAGAAATCGCCGTGACTTTTTGTCATTAATTGTGACTCTTTTGACAGCCCTAATAAATACATTACGGTGATTATGTGAAGTACTATGATGACTGGTCTACCTGGGGTGTAGATGGGATACTTTGACAAATGTACTTATAGTAAGTGACATAATGTAATGCACAGCATCAAACCAACCAGAGATTCCGAATTAGGTGGAGACAATGATAGGTAAATTAAATGTACAAAAAAATAAAATTGTATATATATATATATATACAAACAAGAAAGCAAAATTAAAAGAAGAAAATATATATATATAGAGGCATAAATATCATTCGAAAATACCCATAAGCAAAATATGTATATATGAACAACAAAATAGGGAGCCAAAAAAGCCCAAAAAAAGAATAAACCCTTTCCAGTTCTCCCTCTGCCTATAGGTGATGGAGGTGTAGGTCACAGCTATTCATTAAATCAATGCCCAAACTTTCAGCGACTAGTGACACGCCGGCCCCCCACAGAGATGGAGGCGAGGGTACGAGGACGTTCCCATCTCGGCAAATTAAATCATGGCTCTCCGTCAGGGAAATTAATCTGCAGGGGTAAAGGAGCAGATCTGCCGAGACTGGAGCCCATGGATATGAGATAACGCTCATCCATAGCGATGGCGGTCCGCCGCCCCCCGAAGGACGGCCGACTGTCACTGCAGAGGACAGGAACCCCGTCGAGAGGCTTCACCCCGGAACAGGGAGCTCCGGGCGTCGCCCAGAGGAACATAATGTGTGCGCGTGCTCGCTCCACATCGTGCCGGCTCCGCTTCGCTGAACCGGGGACGAGGAGAGCGCCAACATGTCTCAGACAGGAAAGATTTTTATTTCCCTATTTATACAAAACAGCTGATGTATGCTCTCCCTTTTGGACCTTTTATTTCTCCTATTCCTTAAACCATGTGATCTGTCTCAGTGAAGCAATGAAGGAGGCGAACACCAAACCTTTACTTTTACAGGTGACTGTGCAGTGATATCTGAGCAGATTATCCCATCACGGCGTACTGGGACAAGAACGTGTCGCAAATTGTCAAATCATATATAAATATAGTTGTATGACTCTCAGCAATGGATTAAAAGGACAGGTATGGACAGGTATTGTGGGTTTGCTGGGTATGGCTAGGGTTGTTTTTCAG
>NC_137203.1:4250685-4301946 GCF_960531495.2 Zeus faber
TTCATTCCAATGTTGACCTCCAGCAGGGTTAGGCCAAACCCTATCCCTAACCCTAAATCTACCATCCCTCAGGCGACAGCTTCGTGGCCTTTCCGCCACTAACCCTAACCCTAACCCTAACCCTAACCCTAACCCTAACCCTAACCCTTAATCTAACCCTGACCCTAAACCTGATCCTAACCCTAACCCTAACCCTAACCCTAACCCTAACCCTAACCCCTAACCGTAACCCTGACCCTTACCCTAACCCTCAGGCGGCGGCTTATTTGCCGTTCCACTGTTGCTGTCCAGCAGGGTTAGCACAAACCCCAACGCTAAACCTAACACTAAACCTAACCCTTACCCTAACCCTAACCCTCAGGCGGCGGCTTATTTGCCGTTCCACTGTTGCTGTCCAGCAGGGTTAGCACAAACCCCAACGCGAAACCTAACACTAAACCTAACCCTTACCCTAACCCTAACCTTAACCCATCCGAACCGTAACCATAACCATAACCATAACCATAACCATAACCATAACCAAAACCATAACCCTAATCCTAATCCTAACCCTAACCCTAACCCTAACCCTAACCCTAACCATAACCATAACATTAACCATAACCCTAACCCTAACCCTAACCCTAACCCTAACCCTAACCATAAGCCCAAACCTAACCATAACCTCTTTCAGGCGACGGCTTCCTTGTCATTCCAATGTTGACCTCCAGCAGGGTTAGGGCAAATGCTAACCCTAACCCTAATCCCTAACCATTGCCCTAACCCTAACCCTAACCCTAACCCTAACCCTAACCCTAACCCCTAATCCTTAGGTTTAGTCAAAACCCTAGCCCTCCCCCAAACTCTAACCCTAATCCCTAACCATTACCCTAACCCTAACCCTAACCCCAACCCTAACCCCTAACCCTGAGGTTTAGTCAAAACCCTAGCCCTCACCCAAACCCTAACCCTAACCCTAAACCTAACCTAACCCTAACCCTAACCCTGACCCTAACCCTTACCCTAACCCTAACAATTAACCCTAACCCTAACCCTTAACCCCTAACCCTAAGCCTAACCCTAACCCCAACCCCTAACCCTAACCCTAACCCTGACCCTTACCCTTACGCTAACCCTCAGGTGGCCGCTTATTTGCCGTACCACTGTTGCCATCCAGCAGAGATAGCCCAAACCATAACTCTAAACCTAACACTAACCATAACCCTTACCCTAACCCTAACCTTAACCCTAACCCATCCTAACCCATAGCGCAAACCCTAACCCTAACCCTAACACTTCCAAACTCTAACCCTAACCCCAAACCTAACCCCTAACCCTTAGGTTTAGTCAAAACCCTAGCCCTCACCCAAACTCTAACCCTAATACCTAACCATTACCCTAACCCTAACCCCAACCCTAACCCCTAGCCCTTAGGTTTAGTCAAAACCCTAGCCCTCACCCAAACTCTAACCCTAATCCCTAACCATTACCCCTACCCTAACCCTAACACCAACCCTAACCCCTAACCCTAACCCTAACCCCTAACCCTTAGGTTTAGTCAAAACCCTAGCCCTCACCCAAACTCTAACCCGAATCCCTAACCATTACCCTAACCCTAACCCTAACCCCAACCCTAACCCCTAACCCTTAGCTTTAGTCAAAGCCCTAGCCCTCACCCAAACCCTAACCCTAACCCTAAACCTAACCTAACCCTAACCCTAACCCTGACCCTAACCCTCACCCTAACCCTTACCCTAACCCCTAACCCTAACCCTAACCCCTAACCCCTAACCCCTAAACCTAACCCTAACCCTAACTATAAACCTAACCATAACCCTAACCACAACCTCCCTTAAGCGAGAGCTTCTTCATCGTTCCGCTGTTGACGTCCAGCAAGATTAGCCCAAACCCTAACCCTAACCTTAACCCTGAACCTGACCCTAACCCTAACCCCTAACCCTAAGCCTAACCCTAACCCCAACCCCTAACCCTAACCCTAACCCTAACCATATACATAAACCAAACACTAACCCTAACCCTTAGCGTAAACCCTAACCCTAACCCTAAGCCCAAACCTAACCCTAACCTCCCTCAGGCGACGGCTTCTTTGTCATTCCAATGTTGACCTCCAGCAGGGTTAGAACAAGAAGAATAACTGCCGTCCAGCAGTTCTGATATATATATATATATATATATATATAAATATATATATATTTTTTTCTTTTAGGTATTAAACTGGAATATATCATAACTTCTTTGTTCTGTCTCCTAAATTAAATTGGGGGGGAAAAAGGAACATTGTGTTTTCCTGTGTGATTATCATCAGAATCCAAATGGAGGAACCAACCTGGGATCTCCACTGGGAGGATAAGCGCATTGAAAAGAAAAACGAATATGAAAAGATATCAATACTAGTCATACATGCATGACAATCGCTCCACTATGAGACAGCTTGGAGGCCAGGAGGGAGGGCAAAAAAAGAGAAGAAGAAGAAGACGACTTGACCAGACCCACTCAAACTGATGGACCCCGTGGCATTGGGGATGCTTTGTGCGCGCGTGTGTGTGTGTTGTACTGCACATGATGGACCTTTTATTCCAGTCACTCAGTGGGAGAATGCACTCAATGAACATTGTCAATTAAGAAAAGAAATATTTGCAGGCAAGTTGCTCTGGGCCTCGTTCATCTCGACATGCATTGTGGGTAATGAGTGGCTCTGGTTCATCCTCCCTAAAAAGGTTTCACCCGTCAGACATTCCGTATCACAAGCTTCTTTGAAAGAGGTTTGTTCCTCATCTGGAGGTTGATCTTTGGGCGAATAAGTCTTCTAAGTGTCTTGCTTCTCCATTTTTTTCCTGTCACCTCAGGTTCTTGAAACATCCTTCTGCCTCGTAACGGACCTGGCAGTTCACAAGATCCTCTGATCAAATAGTGAAAACACAACAAGGTCGCACATTATAACACAAGGCTGTCATGTCAGCTACTATCAAGTTTGGCTGACGAGGATTAATTTTCATTTTTACTAGATATCATTTAATGAATTTACTTCAATGTGCACTGACTTGCTCTGACGTAATATGGAGAATGACTCTTTCATTCCCCCCACCCCCCGAACGCATGCTCTTGCACTCAGTAATTTGTAACTAAATTACCGGGTGTACGTCACTTCCTTGATGTTTGGCTCTTGTAAAATTTATAAAATATAAAAAAAAGATAAATTATAAACTTGTCAGTCTAAATATCTGGTAATAATGCTCATAGAAAACATAGCCACTCCACCTCACCGACTGCGCGGATGAGACAGTCAAGAGGTGCGGCGGTCCTCACTTTAATTGGGCCAAGGGGTTTGATTCTGACTCGGGTGTGCGAGCCGATCTGCCAGGCCGAGCACATCTAGTAGCAGGGGGCAAAATCCCCGCGCCAATCCAGTGTGATCCAGGGGAGCCGTGGACTGAGTGCTTGCTGAAGCGGCAAGGTCTGTGCAAGGGGCGCTGAAACCTAGGTGGACATTTGCGTTTGTAACATAAGCTGCTTTCACACATGCACTGAAAGCCTGAAATGATCTGGACATTACCTGAATGAGCTTTATGTGTGAAAGCAAATCTCAGAATCATTGGTTGTGGTTGTGTATAACCAAAAACTGTGCTCTTGTCATCATTTTTTATTTTTATTTTTTAACCTGTGCTGTCAGCATGCAGGGCATACAACACGGAGTATTTGTGCCATTGCATTCAGACAGAGTTAGTCTGCAAGTGGAGTTCAAGTTCTCAACCTGCAATTCAACTCTTTATTAATTCTTAAATCATCAAGAGCTGCTGCAATAACTCTGTCCTGTGGACGACCTGTAGAATCACAAGAGCACAGTTTTTGGTTATGGAGAGCCACACCAACCCCCCTCTTTGGAGAACTATTTAGCATGTTTGGGTCTATAAACAACTGATCACGACTCCAAAAGGGGGAGAATCACCACGGGTGAGACAAATAAACATAGAGCAAAACAACATTCACACAAAAACATGAACATTGGATGACAACATGTACTGATATACAGTTAATTAGGTCCAGGAAAACTGGAACTACAACTGGCCTCTTCCTGTCATAGTTATGGCAGCAAATGAGGGAGGAAAGGAGAGGAATGCAACCAGGAGGGTGCTGGGGTGCACTTGAAATAGTGTGATGGTGTGTGTGTGTGTGTGTGTGTGTGTGTGTGTGTGTGTGTGTGTGTGTGTGTGTGTGTGTGTGTGTGTGTGTGTGTGTGTGTGTGTGTGTGTGTGTGTGTGTGTAAAATTTCCACTGGTGAGTGTACATGACTTATCCCCATTGGCATTGGTGTAGAAGGTCGGTATTATATCGTGGAGCCAAGCAGCCAAAAGAGCCCCGAAGCCCCCCAACTCCACACCCTTGCAGCCACAGAAGACCCCCGGGCCCCCAGAGAAGCCAGAGGGCCGTGGAGCAACCCCCACGCCCATCCCTGAGGAGCATTACTCAGTCTCAGGGAGCACGAGGAGACCCCGCATCCCAGGGGCGCACACATACAACCAACCCCCAGGCACAAGACGCAGCCACAGGCACACATGCAGATTGAACTCCACTTGAAGACTAACTATGTCCTAGATGCAAAAAATACTCTGTGTTGTATGTCCAGCATGGTGACAGCACAGGTTAAAATAAATGCATTAATTAATAAACAAACAAACAAATAAATAAATAAACAGATAAATAAATAAAAACTGTGTGCAATTGCACTCATAAAACGGTAGATAATACAGTATTTCTTAGGAATACATTGAAATTACAGTACAGGCTTCACTACATTATTGCACATAAACGCGTAGAAATTATTGTATTTATTTATTATTATCGCTGTTATTGTTGACAGAAAGCTTGGGGATCCCTGACATCGACCTAGGGAATTTGTACTCATAACACATTTTGTCACAGTGTTTTGAATTAGCCGAGCTCTCTCTGCACTTCGACTTCTATTGGGTGGTGATTGAAACAGAAACAGAGGTGGAAGTGGGAACCTGCAGAGCCTCATGCCAGTGAGACGTCGGTTGTCATGGAAATAATAATACTGCATCGGTTAATTTATGAAAATACAGACCAGTGCAATTGTTCCATGCTGTGAATTGTCATTAACTTCAGATTGCCTCGGACACACTGCAGGGTATTTGTGAAAATGTTTTAGGATTTTTTACCCCACTGCTGGATTGCTTGCCCTCAGTGGGTTCTTTGTGGCACTGGGATTTTAAGGCAGTAGCACAAGCAATTATTCAATAGATGTGCTCCAATCCCTACAATGAACAACTGGCTCAATATGAGCTCACAAAAAAGACGCCTGATTAACATTTACATTTACATTTAGTCATTTAGCAGACGCTTTTATCCAAAGCGACTTACGAGGGAGATTAACATTCAAGCTACATTGCGACAGAGACATTAGTGTAACAATAAATACTGCTAAGTAGTGCTAAGTATTTGTAGGTTAGGAGAGGAGGTACTCACTGAAGAGCTGGGTCTTCAAGTGCTTCTTAAAGACAGAGAGGGAGGTCCCTGCTCTGGTCATTTTTGGCAGCTCGTTCCACCAGCGTGGAACTACAAATGAGAACAGCCTGGATTGCCGTGGCTGTATGGCCGGCAGAGCCAGGCCACGCTCATTTGACGAGCACAGCATCCGGGGGGCAACATGTGCTCTTACAAGAGCATTTAGGTAGGCTGGAGCATTCCCAGCAATCACTCTGTAGGCCAGCATAAGAGACTTGAACTTGATGCAAGCGGCTACAGGTAACCAGCGGAGCTCGATGAGCAGCGGAGTGACATGTGCCCTCTTTGGCTGGTTGACGCCGCCGCATTCTGTATCATCTGTAGTGGCTTCACCGCACAGGCCGGCAAGCCTGTTAAGAGGGCGTTGCAGTAGTCGAGACGGGATATCACCAAGGTTTGTACCAGCAGTTGAGTGGCATATTGGGTCAGGTACGGCCTGACTTTTCGGATGTTGAGTAGTGCGAAGCGGCAGGACCGGGAGACGGCGGCAACATGGTCCGAGAATGTCAGTTGGTCATCAATAATGACACCAAGATTCCTTGCAGCCTTGGTAGGAACAAGAGATAGAGAGTCGATTTTAATATCAATGTTGTGATAAATACCTTGTTTGGCCGGGAAGAACAGCAGTTCCGTTTTCGCCAGATTTAGTTGAAGATGATAATCCTTCATCCATGTGGATATGTCAGCGAGACAATCCGAGATCCGCGTCGAGACAGTGGGGTCGTCGGGCGGGAAGGAAAGATAGAGTTGAGTATCGTCCGCATAGCAGTGATATGAAAAGCCATGTGAGCGGATGATCGAGTCCAGTGAGGTGGTGTAATTGGCAAAGAGGAGGGGTCCAAGCACCGAGCCTTGGGGCACCCCTGTGGTGAGGTTGTGAGGCACAGACAGCTGGCCTTGCCACACTGAACGAGCGCCGAGTAAGTTAAGATTCGAACCAGGAAAGTGCACTGCCTGTTATGCCCATACTTGACAGTATGGACAGGAGTATGCTGTGATTGACAGTGTCAAAAGCAGCTGGTAAGTCAAGCAGAATGAGAACCGAGGATTTGGCAGCAGCTCTAGCAGTTTTTAAGGCCTCTGTCACAGACAACAGGGCTGTTTCGGTGTGACCACTTTTGAAGCCAGATTGAAGTGTATCGAGAAGGTTGTTTCTTGACAGGTATTCTGTAACCTGTCTAGAGACCGCCCTCTCTAAGGTTTTGGAAAGGAATGGGAGGAGAGAGTTTTCCGATAGTTTTCTACTTGATTGGGATCGAGTGAGGGTTTTTTGAGCAGTGGTGCGACCCGAGCCGCTTTGAAAGCGAAAGGGAAAGTGCCGGAAGTTAGGGAAGAATTAATCATATGTGTGATTGCCGGGGTGATAGTCCGTGATATGGCTTGAAGGAAGTTAGATGGGATCGGATCTAGCGGATAGGTATTAGGACGGCTACATGTTAGTAGTTTAGATACCTCACTTTCAGCAAGGGGGGTGAAACCAGGGAACGATGAGCCCAGGGCTGGAGAAGACAGGTTGTGAGTAAGTTGTTTAGTGAATTGGCTGCTGATGGCTGCCACTTTGTTAGTAAAAAAGGAGGCAAGGCGGTCAGCAGTGAGGTTAGTAGCTGGGGGAGGTGGTGTAGGGTAAAGCAGAGACTTGAAGGTGGCGAATAACTTACATGTGTCTGTGGCACCGTTGATCCTATCATTGAAGAAGGCCTTCTTAACGCAACAGTGGTGCTGCCATCCATCACTATTAGTAAAAGTCAACTGTCCGCAAATATACAGATGTTTTACACGAAAACTGCTTTTTAGAAACTAAAAATGCATAGAAATAGAAATTGGAAAACGCCTTCCAGGGCGGAGATTTTTAAAACTCCAATCTCTGTGTATTTGTGTGGACAGGTATGATGGAGCTCCTTCAAAACACTGACGTTCGCATTTGCACGTGCATCAGGAAGCTACGAGCAAGGCTGACGCCCACTGTTTTGTTGGCGTGTTGCCATTAAAAGTTTTGGTTAAAGTCTCTCCAACTCTAGTAATCGTGTCCATACAGTCCGTGAAGCAGATGCTCATTACGCTGCATTACGAGCGTTTTAAATTGTTTTTTTGTTCTTGTGTTGATGGAGATTTTCTTTTTTAAAAGGAGGAGGAAAAATGCGTTTTCAGAAAAATCTACCTTACCTTATTTGTCCCCCCCGAAAAATCGAATAATTCCTTTTTTATCATCTTCAGCATCTTCGAAGAGCTGAGTTTACAATGCTGGTGCAACAACATAATACAGTCAAAGTATATTTCCATTGAAAATCAACCCCACACAGCACATTTCTGGGACTTAGAAACCTAGACTTAGACATATTAAAACAAGCAAGGTTGAGATTTCTGGAGTTCTGGAGTGCCTTCAGAATATTGGTTACTTTTACTTCTGGGCTGGGGTTTTTTCAGTGGTCACACACGTAGCTCACGTTGGATTTATGTCCCAGCCCAAGGAAATTTGTTCTAAATACGAGAATTTGCTGTTTATGGAGACAACTGTCATCACATCAACACGTCCTGGCACAGAGCCCTTCTCACGCTTCCTGGTGTTTCTGTTTCGTGCAGCAGCAGAGTTCAGAAATAGCTTATCCGACCTGCGAGGCTCCTTCTGGGTCCTGGTAGTTGTAATGTTTGGAGTATAAATATGTATGGATAGAATACACAGTATACAGTGGGGCAAAATAGTATTTAGTCAGCCAGCAATTGTGCAAGTTCTCCCACTTAAAAAGATGAGAGAGGCCTGTTATTTTCATCATAGGTATACCTCAACTATGAGAGACAAAATGAGAAAAAAAAATCCAGTAATCACATTGTCTGATTTTTAAAGAATTTATTTGCAAATTATGGTGGAAAATAAGTATTTGGTTAATAACAAAAGTTCATCTCAATACTTTGTTATATACCCTTTGTTTGCAATGACAGAGGTCAAACGTTTTCTGTAAGTCTTCACAAGGTTTTCACACACTGTTACTGGTATTTTGTCCCATTCCTCCATGCAGATTTCCTCTAGAGCAGTGATGTTTTGGGGCTGTCGCTGGGCAACACGGACTTTCAACTCCCTCCAAAGATTTTCTATGGGGTTTAGATCTGGAGACTGGCGAGGCCACTACATGACCTTGAAATGCTTCTTACGAAGCCACTCTTTCGTTGCCCGGACAGTGTGTTTGGGATCATTGTCATGCTGAAAGACCCAGCCACGTTTCATCTTCAATGCCCTTGCTGATGGAAGGAGGTTTTCACTCAAAATCTCACGATTCATGGCTCCATTCATTCTTTCCTTTACACGGATCAGTCGTCCTGGTCCCTTTACAGAAAAACAGCCCTAAAGCATGATGTTTCCACCCCGATGCTTCACAGTAGGTATGGTGTCCTTTGGATGCAACTCAGCTTTCTTTCTCCTCCAAACACGACAAGTTGAGTTTTTACCAAAAAGTTCTATTTTGGTTTCATCTGACCATATGACATTCTCCCAATCCTCTTCTGGATCATCCAAATGCTCTCCAGCAAACTTCAGACGGGCCTGGACATGTACTGGCTTAAGCAGGGGGACACGTCTGGCACTGCAGGATTTGAGTCCCTGGCGGCGTAGTGTGTTACTGATGGTAGCCCTTGTTACTTTGGTCCCAGCTCTCTGCAGGTCATTCACTAGGTCCCCCCGTGTGTTTCTGGGATGTTTGCTCACTGTTCTTGTGATCATTTTGACCCCACGGGGTGAGATCTTGCATGGAGCCCCAGATCGAGGGAGATTATCAGTGGTCTTGTATGTCTTCCATTTTCTAATAATTGCTCCCACAGTTGATTTCTTCACAACAAGCTGCTTACCTATTGCAGGTTCAGTCTTCCCAGCCTGGTGCAGGTCTACAATTTTGTTTCTGGTGTCCTTTGGCAGCTCTTTGGTCTTGGCCATCGAAGTTTGGAGTGTGACTGTTTGAGGTTGTGGACAGGTGTCCTTTATACTGATAACGAGTTCAAACAGGTGCCATTAATACAGGTAACAATCAGAGGACAGAGGGGCCTCTTAAAGAAAAAGTTACAGGTCTGTGAAAGCCAGAAATCGTGCTTGTTTGTAGGTGACCAAATACTTATTTTACCGAGGAATTTACCAATTAATTCATTAAAAATCCTACAATGTGATTTTCTGGATTCCTTCCCCCCATTCTGTCTCTCATAGTCGAAGTGTACCTATGATGAAAATTACAGGCCTCTCTCATCTTTTTAAGTGGGAGAACTTGCACAATTGGTGGCTGACTAAATACTTTTTTGCCCCACTGAAAATACATCGATCAACCACATCATTAAAACCACCACAAATATTATTTATTTGTGGTGATTATTGTTGTTTATAATATTGTGTAGCTCCCCCTCGTGCTGCCAAAACAGCTGTGACCCTTGGAGGCATGGACTCCACAAGACCTCTAAAGGTATCCTGTGCTCTCTGGCACCAAGACGTTAGCAGCAGATCCTTTAAGTCCTGGAAGTTGTGAGGTGTGGCCCCCATGGATCGGGCTTGTTGTTCCAGCAAATCCCACTAATGCTCCATCTGACCATCTCTGGGACCCTGGCCATCCACATGATGTAGAAGAAAATGTGAGACCGGGCCATCTTTTTCCATTGCTCCATGGTCCAGTTCTGATGCTCACTTGTCCATTGTAGGTGCTTTCAGGGGTGGACAGGGGTCAGCATGGACACTCTGAACGCTCCCATATGCAGCAAGCTGTGATGCACTGTATGTTCTGACACCTTTCTATCATAGCACCATTCACTTTTTCACCAATTTGTGCTTCAGTAGCTCTTCTGTGGGATCGATCCAGATGGGCTAGACTTCGCTACCCAGGTACATGAATGAGCCTTGGGCGCCCATGAACCTGTCGCCAATTCACCAGTCATCCTTCTGTTGAGCACTTTTGGTAGGTAGTAACCACTGCATACCAGGAACACCCCACAAGACCTGTGGTTGTGGAGATGCTCTGACCCAGTCGTCCAGCATCACAATGTGTTCCTGTTCAAAGTCGCTCAGATCCTTACGCTGCTTCAACACATAGACTTCAACAACTGACTCTTCACTTGCTGCCTCATATATCCCACCCCTTGACAGGTGCCATTGAAACCAGATGATCAATGTTATTCATATCACCTGTCAGTGGTTTTAATGATGTGGCTGATTGGTGTATGTCTATATATAGTATATATATGGTGCATATATATACAGTATATTGTAACGCTGGGGTACTGTGTATATGTGTGTTCTGTTGCTTTTATTGAGGGAGGTGTCACTGGTTGGGGTTTGGATGCAGGTTCTGTTCCGGGGGAGAGAAAAAAGAGGGAAGCGAAGGTGGTGGTTGTGTTTGTTGGTGGTGCGCGCAGGGAACGAAGTAGCTGAGAGACACTGCCCAGCATCTATCATTTACCTTGGGCTAGCCACCCTGTTATTTCTTTTAATCCAGTGCCCTCAACCTCGAGTTAGCTGTACGTCAGTACGTGACTGAGAGGGAAATAAATCTGGGCTCAGTGTTTGAGTTAGCAACTTGGATCTTGTCTCCACCCCTCTTCTGTCAAGCTACCCCGCTAAACGTCACAATATATACATACAGCATATACAGATGTAGAATAACAGTGCACAAGCAATGTTTTCTTCTCTTAGACGGAACAGATAATTATAGCACCTTTCCCACATGAGCTGAAGGCAGTAAATCCACTGGAAATGTTCCATTTTGGCCCCTCTGTCTACGGAAATAGTTTTTCTTTCTTTCTATTCTTACATTTTATTATTTTTCTTCTTAAAAATCGCACTTATACCCTAGACTTCTCTTTTACAGTTAGGGGTGCAGTGCAGGGACATCGGGCATAAGCGCTTGGCTTGCCCGCCAGCTGCGGAGCCAGAGAAGGAGCGAGCGGACAGGGAGTGGGAGGACGGGTGGAGAACGTTCCTTCTCCAGGGGCAAAGAGTGTAGGACAGGTTGAAAATGATCACACTGATTTAGTAACATTGGGTTTAGGGTTATTGTGTCCGTGGATGGGTGCTCTGTCCCCGCTCCGCCAGCGGAGGGAAGAGCCTGCGCAGCGGGGAGACGGAATCCAAGCTCTGGTATAAAAAACAATTTTGTTGTCTAGCTTGCGGGATATTAGACACCTTTTGTGTGAGCCTGACGTAATGTATCTGTAACAGTCATCTACAGTATGTGGGAACAGATGCCATACGGAATTTTTCCATAAAGGAGGCCAATGTGGGAATGACTACCTACGTCCTCTGAGGGATAATTTTTATACAGCAATGTTAGGGATTCCATGTGGGAAAGGGGCTTTTGACACTATAGATGGCATAAAGTACAGATATTATTCTATCGATGGATGCAAAGCTTCTTTCCATACTCATGTGGACCCTGTGACTGCTGGCATTCTCTTCTCTCATGTTCTTAACATGCCTGAACTTACAAAAGTCTGATGTTTCAAGCAGATTGTTTCAAAACAATGGTAAAAATTACTAACTATGGTGGAAATAACTGAAGATATGGCATGTAATAGCATTTGTATTTTTAGAAACTTTCACTTGAGAAAAAAACTGTTCAGGCAGTAAAATCAACAAATTTAGTAGAAAGTAGCTTAATTTCTTTCAAATAGCCTCAAATTGATACATACATTCAATAATAATAATAACATTTTTATATTTAATTATAATTATAATTATAATTATAATTATAATTATAATTATAATTATTATTATTATTATTATTATTATTATTACCAGGCTCCAGCTAGCACAATGGTTTTTCAATGGCCGAGCTGGGTCTACTCTATTTATATCTCAGTGAATACTACAATACATATACACATAGAAGGTGTGGGATGTCCAACAGCCTTTCAACAGCCTTTATATTTATGGTCTGTATCTTTTTATAATTAACCAGAGCATCCTGTGGTTTATTGATTATGATGCTGTGGTATTGTACCTGAAATAGCGGATGGAACTTGCTTGTAGTCGCTTGAAAAGTGATTTAGGATTGCTCATCAGGATTCTATCATTAGCTCCAAATCCTTGAAAATCACTATAACACTACCTATACTAGTTTTTTGTAAATTGCAATCATGATCTGCATGAGGTTCATCTGCAGAAAATAAAGATGAAGCAGTGCTTAAAGAAATATTATACACCATTATAGTTATAGTTAGTTATAGCGCTCGATATGATGTGAATTTTTTGTTTGATTATTTCCACTTAAGTGGAAGCATACTTTCACTTAAGTAGAGATGCCAATGTGGTACTTTTACTTTTTTTTTCATTCTGTGTCAGGGTATTTGTACTTTTACCTAGATAAATTGTCGATACGATTTTCTTCATTCTCGGGGGGGTAATTCAGGGACGATGGCAATGCCACATTAAAAGCTCATTACTCCGTCACAGAACTAGGTTTGTGTCCAAAACTAAAAGCATTAAACATGCTCCTTTCAACAAGCTAATATAGGTCTCTGAGGTCCCAAAAACATGTCTTTGAATTTTTTTCCCTGAAAATACCATTCAGATTATGCATTCTAGCCATTCTAACATGCCTGAATAACACTCCTGTTCTCGACGGGCTGTTTTAGTGTGTGCCACTTTAAATATAAATGAGCTGCCAGGCCTCTCGTTCTATGTGCCATTGGGCTTTGAGCTTTACTTCCGGGTTCCCAGAATCTGTTTCTGAACAAATCTGAGGCGAAAAATAAACAATCCAGTTGCTGAATCTTCATTCATATTAGATCTACAAGGCCTCATTTAAAAAATGTTCCAACCTTTGTTGCCAATCCCCTTGTTGGGGGCACCGCACCGGGATGCACAGGGACACAGCACGCAGATTGTTTGTTTCATTTAACTGGGAGAAATAGGCGAGTCCCAACTGAATCGATCCAGGGGCGCAGCAGGCCGGGGAACAACCACGCAGACCCCCTCCCCCCGGACCCAACCGCGCCCCAGTGTGCCCACCTCCCGTACCAGATGGCAGCCAACCTACAGCGATCAGCCAAGGGCGCAGAGCGTCCGCCATGTACCTCCACCATGTCGGAGCAGCTTCACGCCCCCATCAGGCCCCTGGTCAGCCTCCAGCAGCTGAGCATGTGCACTACAGAACAGAGGGTGTTTCTAATTCTACTGAAGCCCTAAATGCAAAAGGGTTTGGCTGCAAATTTGAACAGCTTATTTCTCCACATGTATTCTCTCTTAGACAGATCACAAAAAAACGGACTGGGTTGTCTTATTTAACAGTTTCTGTGTTTGTAGGCCTATCATAGACCCAAATGTATGTGCACAAGTAGAGAAAAAGTGAGTTTTGCATAATAGGTCCCCTTTAACAAACAAAAAACCAAGGAGGGACTATGAGTAACACACAGCAAAGTGGGAAACAGTTGTAATTTGTAAAACAAGAGAAAAAAAATGATGTGGGTAACCAAGGATCTTGTTATAAGGGGTTTAACAACTTATGTCTCCTTGGACTTTTTTATTCCGTCGATACTCCATGTATTTGGACGTATCCTCAATATACACAAGAGAGTGGAAAGGAAAGCAGAAAGGAGTATGCCGCAGCTACGCTCCGTGTACGAAGAGCCACATGGAGGTAAATAACTGCCGCATGATAGTGATGTCATCAACACGCGACACGTCCACTCGCTCGCTCTGAATTCTCCAGGCAATTACTTACTCTGTTCACACATACCGCTCAATTGCACTTTACCCAGACTTTGTACTAGGATGTGGGCTGGGTAAAGTCCGGGTAATATCAAGGTCAAATGTTTCAGACATTTGTGTTCACACATACAGCTCCTCCGGCTAATATCTGTCAATAATGTAATGTCAATCATTTCATGGTTGCAGTGCCTGTGTGAAAGCAGCTACACTGTTCTCAAAATGAATCTTGTAGTCAAGCCAATCCAAATGATATGTGTTGTCATCGACAGATTTCTTCACAATGGTGGGCCTGAAACATAATATGAGTCTTTTTGAACGTATTAACAGTGGATAAATGATCACGCTTTTAAAAAGTTTTTTGACAGAAATTAAAGCAACATAATGATTTTACCTGCGGCCGATTACCAAATTGTCTTTCAGAGTCAATGGAGTAATCTTCACTAGGTCGATTCTGCAAAGAACACTGTTTATGAGAAGCTTCAACAAAATCTAAATAACAAAATGAATTCCCTCGGTGACATCGTGAATACAATATAATTAGCTGGTTCATTCATTCATTACTATACAACAAGCTATACAATTTCTCAAGAACATGTTTCAGTCTTGTTGTCCATGTAGTGGACAAACCAGAAAATGTGTCTTTAAAGATACACGTGTACGCTTTAAACGGTAAGGAGACATTAACACCGGCTTTAACCTTTCTTACATATAATGAGTTGCATTGACAAGTACATTGCGGCTTTTTACTGAATCTACATCTAAAAAGTCTGTGGACAAATCAAAAAGGACATCTGTCATTCTATCTCAAAGAGCCTTTCATATGTACTTATTATTTGATTGTGAGGTTTCTATGTGGAACTCACATGTGCCTTTGTGAAATGACATTCTGGTCGATGCTTAATGCCAGCAGGTTGATCACCTTTGGGACAGTTTGTTGACTTCAAATACATGTTGAATTAAGTAAAATGTCTTTGGAAATGCAGATAGGAAGAACAGGTTAGCTGATTGATTGATAGATAGTCATAGATTTGGTACATGGTACAACACATTTTGAAATTAGTATGAGAGCCAAAGTTTGAGAGCTCAGATAACCTGTGGATCTCCAACAGAAAGCCACAGAATACATGTGTTGCTGGCTTTGTTTGAATTGGTTATGAGCATGAGTGATTGCCATGTCGATCTGTTTCTTCTCCTCTGTGCTTAGGGAGTCGTAGGGCTGTCCACAGGTTACCATTATCAACAACGCCACCGTGAACAACTGCACAGCTGAGAAGTTCTTCATCTTGGCTTCAGGTCTGTGGTCAGTGGTTTAGCAAGGCAGCATATATAACAGGAGAGCAGGCTTTGGCACAGTTGACATCATGTTCAAAGGTTTATCTTTGAAAGACACTACATTAGTTTAACATCAGCTGACCCAGTGTTGTTAGACTTGTTAATGTTTTCAACCACATTTACAGAGAAGTAAATAAGAGTTCTGACATTAAATAGCAATCAAAAGCAATTAGTGGCATTACCAGAAATATCAAAATTAAAGAATGTATGTTGTTGTGGCCCACACTTGGTGTATATACAGTAACTGGAGGATTGGTGGGTAATCCTTGGCTCTGAGGTTGCTGAACTGGGGGCGGAACGGGCTGAGTGATTGGTGTCATGACACCTGGTTCAGCTGCGGTTGCCAAGCCTTACATTTTCATTTAGTCTTTCTCTTTCTTTGTCAGTTCCTCCAGCTAGAGCTGAGACAGTTTTCTCTGTATTTCCTTGCCTTGCTCTGCCAGTTTTCATTCACTCAGGCAAAATGTATCCACCAAGTGGAGGACATGGTTGCAAAACTGCTTATGGTTCTTGGATGACATTAATCCTACCTAGTCATCCAGTTTGTTCCTGACTGGTCCTGGTAACACCTCAACCATAGATCTCCTGAAAATGGCAGATATTAATGTATCCGTCTCCGGATCTCTCTCGGTTTCCAGCCGCCACCTTTTGACCTCCTCCTGGATGTAGGAGGCGGGGTTCTCTGTGTTCCCCATCACCTGCCCCTCTAGCGCTCCTGGGTTGGGAATTCCTTCCTCAGTGCCCCCATGTGGCGTGTCTGTAGAGATCAAAACCAACACCGTCATTCTCCACTCAGGTCATCCAGTCTAGATGACCATTTGCCAGTACGGTTTCCATCTTGGCCGTCCCCACAACTCTGGCCAAAAGAGCTTTTAGATCACCCACCGCTTACATCTTTCCCATAGTACACTCCTCGAAAATCCTTAATACAATTACTGGCTCCCCCATTTAAATTTGGAAATCTTGATACTGGGCCTTCCATATCTTGTGTTCCCCAAGGAATATACTGTAATTGTTGTCCCTTAACCAGTATTGGGTGTTGTTGACCAAATCTCGGTGGAGGTTTTATCTGATTTCTGTCTCTTAGGCTCATTCCTCCTTCTTCCCTCTCCAGTGTGATCAAGTTACCTTCCCCTCTACATGATGTTGACTCTTCACTACGGCCAATCCTTCTCCTCCCCCTGTCTCTGAACCAGAATCCTGTCTGCTCCTTTCTTCATGCAGCTCAAAGTCTCTCCTGTTATGTCTATCTAATTATTCTCTTATGTTTCTGTTTTCCGGCCTGTCCTGCCTGGTCAGTGTCACTCTCACGTCCCTCCACTGTCTGTCTTGGCATTTCATGGCTTTGTAGCAATCTACCACAAGATCCCCTTCTGGGCTGCCTTCCTGATTCATGTGGCTCTGGCCTGGGTGGTCTTCAGTCATTTCTATGTCCCCTTCAATTGCAACGACTCCTCTGACCACTGGGTATTGTCCGGATTCATATGCAGGCGGGTATATCGGTGAACATGCCTTCTCTGACACCTTTCTTGGCTTTCCTCTCCTCTTCTTTCCTCTCTTTCCACTAACATCTCCTTCATGCTTTTCTTCCACCCATCTCCTTCCTCTATGAAAATTTTTAAAATCTCTTGCTACATTCTTTTAAATGTCTCGAGCCAGCAGATTGATCACCCCTGGTAGAGTTTGTTGTACCAGGGGTGTATTTTTGCAGCTTCAAATACATGTTGAAGTAAGTAAAATGTTCTTGCAACTCGATGAAACAACAAGATGAAAACCAAAGTATGGATCTCAGTTTACCCGTGGCACTCCAACAGTAGACGCATAATTAATATGTTGCTGGCTTTGTCTGTATTGGTTATGAGCATGGGTGATTGCCATGTTGACAAGTTTCTTCCCCTCGGTGCATAGGGAGTCAAAGGGTTGTCCACTGGTTCACATTATTCACATTGCGAAGCAACTGCACAGCTGAGAAGTTCTTCATCTTGGCTTCAGGTCTGTGTTCAGTGATTTAGCGAGGCAGCATATATAGGGCTTTGGTGCAGTTGACATCCAACATTTCATGTTCAAAGGTTCATTTGAACACGGTAATCACTTGGAAAGACACCACATTAGTTTAACATCGACTGACCCAGTGTTTTAAAATATACATTGTTTCAGACTTGTTAACGTTTTTAACCACATTTCCATAATACTGCATTCAATAACAGTTCTTACATTAAATTGTGGGACACTCATATTGTATGGAAGTTACCCTGTGCTGGTCATGGTAGCACAGGATAATTTAGGGTAGTCAGGGGCAGAGAAGGGTAGTAGAGGGTAGTCTAGGGTAGTAAACTGTAGAACAGTGTAGTCTTGGGATGTACACAGAAGTCCACGATAGTCTGGGGTAGTACAGTGTAGTTCACAGTAGTCGAGAGAGGTAGAATTTAGGCTAGGCAGGTACACGGAAGTCTGGAGTAGTCTAAGTTAGTACAGGGTAGTCCACAATAGTCTAAGGAGGTAGAGGGTACTACAGGTTAGTCTAGGATAGCCCACGTTGTCTCGGGTAGTCTAGGGAGGTAGATGGTAGTCTAGGGAGGAACAGAGTAGTCAACGGTAGTCTAGGCTAGTCTAGGCTAGTCTGTGTCGTGCATTTGGGTCCCTCCTAGCCGAGATCCTAACTGTACGATCTGGCCCAAAACGGGGGCCCAGCCGACGCCAGCATACCTCCTGGCCTGGACGTCCCCTCCAGGCACCTCGGACGGCTCACCCCCTGCACCCACTCCCGGCAATCAGATGCAGGGTTGCGGCCATGGAGCCGGGGCCTTGGCCCCCAGGCCTGAGCCGGCGAGCCCGGTACTCGCCTGCCCCATTCCTGCCTCGGAGGATCCCGAACGTTCCCCCTTCTGGGGGTCGCACCTCAACCTTTTTTCTCGGGACCCCCAGAAATCCTAAGGAAAAGGGCACGGTCCACAGGGTCCCCGAGGTTGCCGATGTTCCCCACTGTCCGGCACTCCCCAGTCTCCACTATCCGGCGCTCCCTAGTGTCCGCGGCCTGGCCCTCCCCAGCCTTTAACCGGTGTAAATTACGTGTCCCCCGGTGTCCGCCTCCCCCTACTCAGGAGTCCACCATCCCAGTCCCTGAGCCGCTGGCCGCATCCCCTGAGGTAGAGCCGGTTCCAGTCTCCGAGTCCGGCCGCCTCCCTTGGTTGCCTTCTGGAACTGCCTCGATCTGTCCTAGGGCCGGGTCGACCCCCCAAGCGATCCAGGACCCAGCCCCCTGCTCGCCCTTCAGCCTAGTCCTGAGCTCAGTCCCAGGTTCAGTCCTGAGTCCCAGTCCCAGGTCCAGTCCCGAGTTCAGGTCCAGTCCCAGGTCCTGTCCCAGCCCCAGGTCCAGTCCCAAGTTCCGTCCCGAGTTCAGCCCCAGGTCCAGTCCCAAGACCTGTCCCGGGTTAAGTCCCAGGTTCAGTCCCAGTCACAGGTCCCCCCCCGGTTGAGTCCAAGTCTAAGGTCCAGTCCCGATCCCAGCTCAAGCCAGTGGCCTCCAGTCCTCTTTCCCCTCCTGCCAAGACCCCACCACCCTCCTGCACCGTCTATGACCACCCTGCCTACACCGTCTAGCGCCTGCTGGACGTGTGTCGCCGGGGGAGGGTCCCACAGGACCTCGTGGGTTTGGAGGGGTGTCTGCCAGGTGGCATCCATAGAGGGGGTGTACTGTCAAGCCCACGGCCTCCTAACGCCACTAAAGGCCGCTCTTGCCTCATCTGCTGCCTTTTCCTCTGGCAATTCCACACACCTGGGATCTATTATCTTCGTCATTTACTGCAGTATTTATTATCCAGCTCCCCAGTCACTCAACGCCAGATCGTTAGCAAACCTACCTAAGTTCATATCCCTCCTGGCTCCTCCCTCCTGGCTAGTTCCAAGTCTGTGTTTCCAAGTGTCTTGTCTCGTCTTGTCCTAACCTGCCTGTCTCCTCTCCCCGTTCAAATCTCTCCGTCCTGCCCTGTCCGGTCCGGTTCTCTGTCTCCCTGGATCCATCCATCCCAGTCGCCACCATTCCTGTCCTGTCCTGCTCCACCTTGCCCAGTAGCCCGGACCCGTCCCATCCCGACCGGACCCCTCCGGTCATCTCCATTGTACCTCCAAATAAACCTCCTTCATTTTACCCTGGTCTGCCTACAGTCTCTGTGTCAGCCCCCTACTGTACTCCCTGTACACACATGACTGTGTGGCCAGGTCCAGCTCCAACACCATCATCAAGTTTGCTGACGACACCGTGGTCGTGGGCCTGATCACCGACTGCGATGAGAAGGCCTACCGCGAGGAGGTGGCTGACCTGTCACTCTGGTGCCAGGACAACAGCCTCCACCTGAACGTCAGCAAAACCAAGGAGCTGATTGTGGACTTTAGGCGTGGATCACAATCGAGGACGCACGCGCCGTTGTGGATTAATGGGACTTCTGTCGATAGGGTGAGCAGCTTCAGATATCTGGGAGTCCACATCACAGAGGACTTAACATGGACTGTTCACACAGACACTCTGGTGAGAAAGGCGAGGCAGCGTCTCTACCACCTCAGGCAGCTGAGGAAATTCCGGGTCTCGGTGAGGATCCTCAAATCCTTCTACTCTGGAGCAGTGGAGAGCATCCTGACAGGCAACATCACTGCCTGGTTTGGGAACTGTACTGCCCAGGACAGGCGGGCCCTGCAGAGGGTGGTGCGTTCAGCTGAACGTACCACTGGAACTACCCTCCCCCCCTTGCAGGAGTTATACACCAGGAGGTGTAGTAGCAGAGCCCGTAGGATCATGAAGGATCCTCATCACCCCAACAACGGACTGTTTCAGCTGCTGCGGTCAGGCAAGCGCCTCCGCAGTCACGCACCGAGAACAGAGAGACTGAGACGGAGTTTCTTCCCTCAAGCCATCAGAACTGTCAACGCTGACCTCACCAGGGGTCCTAACTGAGCCATGCACTAGGCTCCACTACCTACTGTACTGTATGTAGCATACTGTACCACATACTGTATCACTGTTCAGGGTTGTTCGTGATGCCGTATTGCTGCGCCGTACTGTTGTATACTGTGCTGTATTATCCCAAACACTACCTCACACTATTCACATTCACATGCCACTTTAATTCACATGCCACTTTAAATGCACATATCTGTATATACATAGGCATATTCCTTCAACCTATTCCATTTTATTTCAATTTATTTTTTATTGTATTTTATTCTATATATTTTTTATCTTATTCTATAAGTATTCCACTTACTGTATTACGTTTTAGGAGTCAGTTAGTCGGTCTATTAGAAAGGAATTTTCTACTTTTTATTTTATTTTATTTTTGTACTTTTTCCTAGGACTTCTTGTGTGCTATCACCGGGTGCGTTGCATTACATTTCACTGCATATATGTATGGAAGTATGTATATGTATGTGACAAATAAAAATCTTGAATCTTGAATCTTGAATCATGCATTTGGGTCCCTCCTAGCTGAGATCCTAACAAAAGTTACCAAAATATTTGAGCGGATAATGAAAAAGAGGACTTAAAAGGGTGGAGCTCGGGGTAGACAAGGTAGATGGTGGTGGTAGTTATCCTGGAAAATGCCACAAAAAATATTACTGTATGTGGGAATTTCCTACCAAGTGAAAAGGGGCATGTCTTAAAGCCAGTCCCACAGGGTGACGTCATGTGTCTCTGCCATTTGTGGCCATTTCAAGTTTTACAATCTATTTTATTAGCTATTGTTGGGAATTATTAACCATTATATATGATGATTAAAGGGCATATAACCATTTATTTTTATTACATTTAACCTTCAACAAGAAATACTGGTGTCACGAACACAAGTCAAATAGGAGGCCGAAGCATAAACATAGCCTATCAGAGCCACCAGAAATTGAACAAGATCGGTAAACAATGGTGTATAGAAAAGGTGGTAGAAAGATATGAACAACACAAACTTAAAAACAATAGCTGAAAGAAAGATGCTGAGTAAGGGTTGCATAGAAGCAGGGCGGAGCAGAAGTTTAGGCTCCATCCTGGAAGGAGTTGACACCAAGCATAAAAATAAATGTTTTACGATTAATTTTCAGTTGCTCCATGGAACATACTTTGTTGTATTAGTATAGTAAATATTTTATCCTTTTGAACTCTGATGAATTAAGTGGGTTTATTTTGAACTTCGACGTGTGTGAAGAGACCATTGACATCTCGCCTATTGGAGATGTTATCTCCAGCATTTATTGGCAAGCCAGCCAGAAGAGGCACGGGGGCTGGTGGCGTGGTCTGCAGCTCGACCTAACAGCGGCCACAAATAAAAGGAAAGCAGAGCCATTATATCTGTATAACTGATTGGTGCTGAGCACAGAAAGTACCTGACAGTACGGAGCCTCTCCTCTAAGAAATCTAAATGGACTAAAAAGGGTTCCGAAATACATGTGTGTGATTCGTCATATATGTGTGTGATATGCAATGCCAAACTAACACCTGTGGATACCACTCCAAACAAATCTAGTAGTCTAAGAAATTTAGAGTACGACCACCATCGAGTGAGACCAGGTAGATTTAAAGGCTGTTACGGGGCCGTAGGAAGGGTGGAGGGCAACAAAAGATTCTGGAGGTATGAATAGGCAGAGTAGTTAGTATTTTCACCAAGAGGGTGACAGAACAGTAAAAGTGAACTCCTCTCGGATGATAAATGTAGCTTCGTCCTGGTTACTAAAAGTAATTGTAACCTTGGAGTATTATCGCCAAGAAGGTGATAAAATGGTAAAAGTAAACTCTGTTCAGGCACAACATGTAGCTTTGTCCTGGTTACTTAAAGTAATTGTAACTGCGTGATTAAAGATATTACTCGAGTGTAAAGGAGCGATAAATGCAACTTCGTTCTGGGTGTCAAAACGCGAATGCAGCCACCTCAATAGAAAATGAATGTGAAATAATAGAGAATCGTAATAGATATATGAATAAAGAATCCTACATTCTAAACAAAATCATAGAGTGGGGATTGGGGAAAAAAGGAATATCCCAATTTTCAGAATATATTCAAGTAGGGTGGTCAAAACTAGAAATTAAAGAGGCAGAAGTATATTGGATCGGTAACTTAATAATTAAACGAACAACTGTGAGGGCCAACTTTCTCCAATTTTGAAAACATATCGATCCAGAATCCTCTAGCTTAAATATAAACTGAGTCAAAGTGAAAGCCATCTTTCTCCAATTCCGGGAACGCGCAAATCCAGAATCCTTGGATCCGAAGTGCATAGAGCAACGGATATAGAGACACTTTGAGATAATTACTGTTCAATTGGGCGACTCTTATATATGGAAATCGTACGGAGAATACACAAAATTAGAAATATTTGAGTGGCTTGACAGTGAAAAGAGGCTATTCTCCTACTCTTTATGGATTACGTCCAACAAACACTGAAGAGCACACATCCCCGTAGTAAGCACCTATCGAGTGTGTAGGTGTACTCCAACAAAGAAAAGACACAGGCAACAAGAAAGAAAGAAGAGACTAATAGAGGAAAATATGAGGACAATCACTCATTCAAGAGTGAGGATAAAGGGAAGTATGTGAGAATTGACAAGAAAACTTGCAAACAGTACACCCAACAAGAGTATAAAAGCTCCAATAAGGACGACTCTCAGACGATAACAGGCCTCAGGACAGCAAACAACACAGACAAAAAAGAAACAAAAAAGAAATGAAGGTGGACTGGGAAGAAAAGGGGAATCAACGTCACAAGGGAATCAGAATCAAAAACAAAACTATGGAAGGACGCCACAACCACGCACCTCTACACCTAGAGGACAGATAAGAAATGTAGCTCGAACAACAGAGCACCTTGTGTGATCTGTGGGAGAACCAAAAAGACTCCAATTTGGGGAAATACGGATGGAAAACAGAAGAGAGGCACTGGCAAGACACCAGAGGAGAGAGGAGGCGAAGGTGGCAGTGAACTAGCCCATAACAGTCAATTGGACCTGTTGTGGGCTAGTAAAAAATCTGGATCTCTGAACGAAAATTCTATCTGTTCTGGCCTCAAAAAACTTAGAAGAAAAAAATTGGAACCAGACAGTCTGATTTGAAAAGGTTGTTGTCTATCAAAAGGACAACTACAGCAGTAAACTTTGAGTAGGCTTTGTGAAACAGACTGAATAACTGAGTCTTTGTTCTTCTTTTATGTCCAAAAAACACCCTTCTCATATTCCATGTTCTGCCTCTTTCAGCACCGTGAGCCACTAAAAATCTGTTTCTATGACTCTAAGTCTATTTTTTTGGAGAAGCTAAATAACCAATCGCATTCTTTATGGGTTTGAGCCAATCGCAGCTCATAGTCCTGTCATCATGCGCACTATGGGGCGGATCTTCCAAACAGCCAATCATAGCTTTTGTTGTTGAGCAACCTCCCTTTTCTTGGACAAGGGCATTATATATGATTTCAAGAACTATTGTGCCTTATGTGGGCACAAGACCTCGGCTTGATCCAGACAGCTTTTCCTATCCTCTACAAGAGCTGTCTCTGCAGTTCTTGGAACTTCGGTGTCGTAAATGGGCATCTGGCCTTGAGCCCGTTCTCTCCGTTTCAGCAGTGTTTTATTTCATCCTTTTTTGTAAAGGACTTGCACTCCCTCTTCTGGTTTTATAGCATACATTTTTTTAAGTTTTGTTTGATACATTTTGTAGAAGACTTGAGTTATTTTTTATTATTTCATTATTTCCCTTCTTTTTGGATTTATCGCATACATTTTAAAAAGTTTTTTGTAAATATATCTTTAGTATTGGTGGTTTAGTATAACATGTTATAGGTTATTTTCCTGTGGGGTTACTAATTTACAGACCAGACCCACACCCACACCCACACCGCATCGTTTAGGGAACACTTGGATGAAGCAATAGCAGAGACCGAAAAGTCCCTGGAAAAAGTAACTAGTCAAGTAGATGTGTTAATGGACAAATTGGAAAGCGGAAAACGGGCCCTAACGATAGTGCATATCAACATCGGGAACATGGAAATTCCACAACAGTATCAACAAGGGCGCTCCATGTTCGGAGGATGAGGCCAGGGAGGTAACCGGCATGGGAAACCCCCTCCTGGAGGACCAGGAAGACGGCAGTACCAACAGCAACAGCAGGGGCAACAAACTCCACAGCAACACAGACAACGAGGACCACCCCAAGGTCAACCATATGGGTGCTTGGGATACCAGACACAGTTGCACAGACTGCCCAATGAACTCTTGGAGCAGACCAGATGAAAACTGGCAGCATTAGGGGTGCCAGGAAACCTGAGGGGGAAGGTAGGATGCCAACAATCTTGGCACGCCCACAAGAAGAACTCACTATACCGGTAACAATTGAACAAAAATAATATAAATTTACTGTGGACACCGGTGCGACATACTCATACATTGGCAATGAAGGTTAAAATTTGCATTCAAACCACAAGGTTTCTCTGGGACATGTCAACTAATACTGCTGAGCCGATACCAATGTTGAATGAGAACAAAGTAGTAGTCACACCTTGACTATATTCACAATACACCCCTATCAATCTTATGGGAAGAGATATCCTCTGCGCATAAAAAGCAAAAATGATGTGCACCGGAGAAAGAATCCATATCAAATTCCCGGATGATCCGCCAGACACTCAGGATGAAGAAATGATGATGCCAATGCTTGAAGAAAAGATTATGCCGTGCTTTATGGCTGTGAATGCGGGATAGCACCCTCTCAGGTTCTGGCCATTGCAATTGAACCAAAACTCCAGACATTTACACAGATGCTCTCATTTCTGGAAATGGTAGGTTACAGCAGACAGGGAATCTGAGACTACGCCATCAAAACTGCACCATTACGTGCACTAATCAAGGCAGCAGAACAAACAGACAGCAAAGTACAGTTGGTATGCACTGAATAAGCGAATGATGAATTCCAGGCCATCAAAAAAGGATTTCAAATAGCTCCAGCATTAGGATTAGGCATTAGAAGAGCGTGGCAGATATGCAAGCGCAGTTCTAATGCAGGACTCACCCACATCCACTGGCATACTATAGCACCAAATTGGACACAAGGCATGCTACCCTGTTACCAAGGTTAGGCAGCAGCGGTGTTTGCGTATCAGAAAGCCTCCACTCTGACAATGGGCCATGAATTACGATTATACAACTCACACCAACGACACGCATTGCTGACAAGCCCCAAATTCGTGTTAAACCACACCCAAAGAACGGGATATGAAGTGATACTGGTGGCGCCCGAACTAACAATACATTGATGCAATACCATCAATCCAGCAGCCAAAATGACCATTTTCACATAGAGAGTTGCATAGATGCATAGAACAAACAGCACAGTTTCTGAAACCACACCCCAAACACACAACCAATTTCTGTGGGCAACATGCTGTTCGAGGATGGTTCCTGCTTGAGGAACGCCAAAAGGAATCATTCTGGCAAAGGTATAGTACACCATTTTTTACATCCATCCTGTTGGAGTAGGTACAGGGTTAAATGTGCAGACAGACAGGTAATCAAGTATAGATGGGGGTCCAGGAACAGGAAGTGACTCTGGGACAGGACGGGAGTCAGGAGCCAGGAACAGGCAGGGAGGCAGGAGCCAGGAATAGGCAGGAAGTCAGGACCAGTAACAGGCAGGATGTCAGGAGCCAGGAACAGGTGAGAAGTCAGGACCGAGAGTTACAGCGGCACACACGCAGGAGCATGCGCAGGATCACACGCAGGAGCACACGCAGGAGCACACGCAAAGATCGAACACCAACAGGGTAAATGGGGACGCGGTTAAATACCCTTGGAATCACAAGGAGGGTGAAGACAGGTGGAGAGATTACTAACTGAGGACAGGTTTGCAGTGGCAGGGATATGATACCAGACAGACACAGGTAGCTAGAGAGGGGCATAGGGACCTAAAGACAGGCAGAGGGAGCCAGAGAGAGACAGAAAGACCTAGAAAGAAAGACCCTGCAGGGAAGGATCCTGACACAGCAGCAGTCGTTTGATCAAACACGCTCCGCACATTTGGTGTAAATCAAACGTTTAAAGGCAACATGCCAAATAATGGGTGGCCTTGCCATCAACATCTACACCGACTTGGCATATGCAAATGGTGTGTGTCAATGTGGCGTGTTTGCAACCTCTGTGCCAGATTGTCTCTTTGCTTAGGCTGAGCTTTCCAGTGTGCTGTCCAGTGTCTCGCTAATACCTTGTGGATTCCCTGGTTTTTGATCCTCTGCCTGTCTTGCAGATTCTGATTCTCTGCCTGCTCCTTGCCTGACTTGTTTGCCTTGGCTGATGGATATCCTGGCTTTCATGACCCTGGTCTTTTTGTTCTAATAAACCCCTGCTTTGTGAACCTTAACCCGCTCTCCTGCATTGTGCTCTTGGGTTCACCTCTGGTCTGAGTCAGTGAGCCTAACAACCTCAGCTGTTTTATCAAACTGCGGTTGGACCAGTCCTTCACCCAAGTGGTACCCCAGATACCGTACCACCCTCCGTCCCACAGCACACTTCTTTGGGTTGACGGTGAGCACAGTCCGCCTCAGGAACTCGAGCACTGCACCCACGTGGTGCATATGCCGCTCCCAGGTGTCCCTGTGAATGATTACATCATTAAGGTTAATGTCATGGCGTATGCTACCTGGGGACACAGGATACGGTCCATGTCTTTGAAAGGTGGCTGGGGCACTGAACATTGCAAACTGAAGTGTGCGAAAGTGGTACAAGCCGAACGGAGTGGAGAACCCAGATTTTCCTCGGACTCCTGAGACCAGGAAATCTGCCAATAGCCCTTGGTTAAATCCATTGTTGTGAAAAAACAAGCCGTATCTAACCGGTGTAGAAGTTCATCGACCCAGGGCATCGGGTAGGTGTCGAACTTTGACACCACATTCACCCTTCGGTAGTCTACTCAGTACCGAACCGACCCATCGGGCTTACCTAAGACAGACAAGCGTTAAGAAAGCTCCCTGCCTCGAGCCAGACCAGTCAGTGGATCAATAATAATAATAATAATATTAGTAATAATAATATATTGGACTTTGCAACAATCATTTGGAATGTGATTATGTAGATTTGCATGTTAAGACAAGAAACATGCTTAATATGCAGCAATAACATGACAAATCTATATATCTATATATATAATCTATCTGTTTACGGAGGTGACAGTCACCTTTTCTTCTTCGCGGGCAATTCCATCTACACAACAATGTATCCATGTATGTGTGTAAAACTAGTAATATTTAAAGGTTGAACGATATCAAAACAGTTTCACATTGTAACTTTACATTACATGGAATATGGAGGAATGATCTTGACCTGGATGGTAGCTTTAAAGGAAACGATCGATCGCCGTTGGTCAGCGCTGTTCAGCGTCTCAGTAATTGTATTTGAAGTTTTACCATGTAAACAAACAGGATTACTTAACTCGATGGTTTAACATTTATCAATGACAAAATATTCTATGCAGCATTAACATGACAAAACATGAATAACATTGTATTTATGCTGCAGAAACTGGACTATGCCAGAGGTGTGGACATTATTCTTCTTTTAATGCTGAGGGGACACAGGGTGAAGCATAGCATAGAACTAAGCATAGAACTTAACCAAGCAGAATGTAAAGCTATGATTATTGTGTTGTACTGTGACTTCTTTCTGAATATTGTCTTATAGCCAATAGGATATTATCCTTGGATAATTTATACAATTATAATTTAAATCAAATGTACAGATGATTAGATGTGTTTGTCGTTCATTCCTTTATTTGAGGAATAAGAAATGATCAATCATTAAATTTTTTGATCTTGATATTTCCAAAAGTCAAAGAATATTGAGACTTAAAAGCCCAAATCTTTGCTATGACATTGTATTGGTGTTTGGTGCTTCATTCTCATGTGCATTTCCTATTGAAAGCTTGAGAGCAATGACTTGAACAAAGCCAGAATTATTTCTCTTATCCAAAGTTCTTGTTAGTTCTTCCGAATTTGTCTTGTCTGCTAAGCCATCCATTCTGTACGATGTGAAAATCCCCCAAAGGATATTGTATGGGAGTTAGTGGCGTTACCAGCAAAATCCAAATTATAGAATGTATTCATTACTTCACTTGCGGACAATTTGTTATTAACATACACATCTTCCAAATGACTCGGAAATCTAATTGAATACAATCAAGAATTATTACGACAGTGAAGTCTTTCAGATGAATTGATTCAAGATTCAAGATTCAAGATTTTTATTTGTCACATACATATACATACTTTCATACATATATGCAGTGAAATGTAATGCAACGGACCCGGTGATAGCAGACAATATGTCCTAGGAAAAAAATAAAAAATTCCTTTCTAATAGACCGACTAACTGACTCCTAAAACGTAATACAGTAAGTTGAATACCTATAGAATAACCTTTAGAATAACCGCCTTTCTCACCAGAGTGTCTGCGTGTACAGTCCATGTTAAGTCCTCTGTGATGTGGACTCCCAGATATCTGAAGCTGCTCACCCTATCGACAGAAGTCCCATTAATCCACAAGGGCGCGTGCGTCCTCGATTGTGATCCACGCCTAAAGTCCACAATCAGCTCCTTGGTTTTGCTGACGTTCAGGTGGAGGCTGTTGTCCTGGCACCAGAGTGACAGGTCAGCCACCTCCTCGCGGTAGGCCTTCTAATCGCAGTCGGTGATCAGGCCCACGACCACGGTGTCATCAGCAAACTTGATGATGGTGTTGGAGCTGGACCTGGCCACACAGTCATGTGTGTAAAGGGAGTACAGTAGGGGGCTGAGGACGCAGCCCTGGGGGGATCCTGTATTCAGGGTGATGGAGCTTGACATGTACTTCCCCACCCTGACCACCTGGGGGCGGGCTGTGAGGAAGCCCAGGATCCAGGCGCACAGCGGAACATTCAGTCCGAACTCCATCAGCTTGACAGCCAGTCTGGTGGGGACTATGGTGTTGAAAGCTGAACTATAATCGATGAACAGCATTCTCACATAGGCCCCCTTCTGTCCATCCAGGTGCGTGAGTGTGGTGTGCAGTACCTGGGAGACCGCGTCATTTGTGGATCTGTTTTGCCGGTACGCGAACTGCAACGGGTCCAAGGTGCGGGGAAGGGAGGCGCAGATGTAATCCTTAATCAGCCTCTCGAAACACTTCATGACCACCGAGGTGAGGGCCACCGGACGGTAGTCATTCAGGCAGGTTGGAGAGGCGATCTTTGGGATTGGAACGACGGTGGACCTCTTGAAGCAGGACGGGACCACTGATTCAGCCAGGGAGATGTTGAATATTGTGGTGAACACCGGAGCTAGCTGGTTAGCACAGGTCTTCAGTACTCGCCCAGATATGCCATCTGGGCCCGCAGCTTTCTTGGTGTTCACCCGCATCAAAGCCCTCCTGACCTCGTGCACGGACACTGTGTGCGCGCTCATCCCCAGCGGTGTAACTCCAATTTGTCGGCGAGCTAGCGGTGTTGCTGCCAGACTCGAACCGCGCGTAAAAGGAGTTCAGTTGGTTGGCTAGGGAGGCGTCCACACTCGTGGCTGGGGGGGAGCTGCTCTTGTAATTCGTAATAGTCCGCAGCCCCTGCCACAAGCGTCTTGTGTCCCCCCGCTCCATCTGCAGCTCCACGGTCTCTCTGCACGTCCATTTAGCGTCCCTCACCGCCCTCCGCAGATTGTATGACGCCGCTTTGTAATTGTCCATGTTACCAGATACAAGACCGTCGTAAGCGGCCGTGCGAGCATTCAGAGCGCAGCGGATGGATTTATCAACCCACGGGTTCTGGTTTTCTGGTAAATATCCGAACTTTCACCTTGGGAACGATATTATCCGCTAGCGTAGTTACAAAACTTACTACAACCTCCCTAAACTCGCTGAAGTCACTTGAACTTGTTTGGAACATGTCCCAGTCTACGTCAGTCAGAGCGTCCTGAAGCGCAGCCTCCGATTGGTCCGTCCACCGCTTCACTTCCCTCGTCATCACCAGATCCGGCGCGATCAGAGGCCTGTAAACAGAAACCAGCGAGATCGTGGCGTGATCTGATTTCCCGAAAGCAGGGAGCGAGACGGTCTTGTATCCGTTCTTGTAAGGAGTGTAACAATGGTCCAGACTTCTGTCTCCCCTGGTGGCACACGTTATGTGTTGGTGGAAATTAGGCAGAACTTTTTCAAGGTTGCCCCTGTTAAAGTCCCCAGTCACCACCACAGCCGCGTCGGGATGTCTGTTCTGAAATCCGCACAACACATCGTACAGAACCGACAGAGCTGTATCGGTTTCCGCTTGCGGTGGGAATTGTAATAAAAACAAATAGTTATTTCCCTTTCCCAAAATCAGTTCATACAATGAATTAAAAATACATTTACTATACCATCTTCTGTAATTTACTCACTCTTTTTTTTCAGTCCCTTCACTGACAAACAAGTGTGACAGCAATATGTCCTCCAAATCCATATTAAACCCACCCTGCGCCACAGAATTAGACTAAAGTCCAACTGTGTTTGTTCAGTGATGGTTGAAAAGGAACAATTAAAAGATTGAGAAGCACACAACTTCCGTTTGTATATTTCAGCGTTTCATGTCATACATGACAAACATGCACATATGAACAGCTGTTTGAAGACAGGACCACATCCCACAACATTCAGTTCTGATTTAACAACAATTCATGGTAGCACAGGATAATTCAGGGTAGTTGGGGGTAGAACATGGTAGTAGAGGGTAGGATAGGGTAGTAAACTGTAGTACACGATTTTCTAGGGACATACATGGGAGTCCACGGTAGTCTAGGGTAGTACAGGGAGGTAGAAGCGGGTCTTGGGAGGTACAGGGTAGTCCATGGTTGTCTAGTGAGGTACATGGTCGTCTAGGATAGTCCATTATAGTCAAGAGAGGTACAGGGTAGCCCATGAAAAACACAAACATTTAGATGTCCTGACTCGAAAGGAACAAAACCCAAACAGTGCACAGGACCCAGGACAAACATGAATACTTCACCATTGCAATATTGGCTCTTCAAAAGATTGCCTCACATGAGACCATTATTTGTTTGTATGTATTATTCATGAGATTTACAACTAGTAACAATTAGATACTATGAAAGCACATAGAACATTTTGTAGAATAATATGTGCATATACAGTATATTTATTTGTATTGGAAATGTTTCTTCTACGCACAATTTTTAAGCTCTAATAACTTAATATAATACTACTAATCACCAGTCAAAAAGAGTCTTTCCTTTCCCATTTATATTAAGTTAAACTTAGAAAAAGATGAGTAGAACCCAATTTATGACATGATAAAGTAATGGTGTTGTCGTCTTTCAGAACATTTTTGAAATGTTCAATCTTAAGAGTAGTGTTTTCATGTGACACATGGTTAATTGTCTTGCTTTTATTCAGCTTTGTGTTTGGGAAATTGTTTTCAGTATATCTTGAATGACAAATCTTGAATCAAAACACCTTGAATGAAGGTACTTTGGCAAAATCTTATTTATTCCAGTGAAGTTCTCACTAGCACCACCTCCGGAGAATTTATCGTATCCACAATCACTCGCCCCGCAACTGAGAATTGCCCTGGAAGGATCTCGATACAGTTGTCACCTCGATGGTGTGTCAAATGACCCTGAAACACATTTTGGAGCCTTGATGAACAGTGGAAAAAAGATTAAAGTCTGAAAATAGTTCGACAGAAATGAATGCAATATGTTGACCATACCTGAGACAAATTATCCTGTCTTATACAATCAATGGAGTAGTTTTTTTCAGGCTGATTCTTGCAAACCAGACAGTTTATGAAGGGCTGCAGAACAAAATAACTTATTTAATTAGCACAACTCGTACAGATATATACAATTAACGATTGCAAATTAAGTGTGACTTAGCCATAATTACTTGGACTCGGTGGTCATTATGCTTATCTTTAACCATAGAGATGAGAAAACAAAACAAATATCAGGTTCTCATTAAAATGTACGTCTCTTCTTTGCTTTAACCGTACAATATGGTGACGACATTACCACCTTTCTAATATATAACAACCTCAGTTACCAAATACATTCTGGTATTTTTTGAAAGATGCTGGTTTTGTTTGTTAATCAACCAAGAAGTCAAGAAGAAAAGAAAAAGGTCTTTCTAGACCAAAGAGTGATCGTTTTAATAACTATCCTTTTATCTGGCAATTGACTTAGTACACGTAGTACTCACCCTTCCCCTTATGAAGTGACATTCAGGTCGATGCCTAGAGCCAGCAGATTGATCACCCTTAACACAGTTTGTTGGCTTCAAATACAGGTTGAAGTAAGTAAAATGTTCTCGAAACTGCAAAAAGAATGAAGACAGATTTAGCAACAATCCATTTATTATGAAAACCAAAGTTTCAGATCTCAGTTTACCTGTGGATCTCCAACAGTAGAAACATAATTCATGTGTTGCTGGCTTTGTTTGTATTGGTTATGAGCATGAGTGATTGCCATGTCGACCAGTTTCTTCTCCTCTGTGCTTAGGGAGTGGTAGGGCTGTCCACAGGTTCCCATTATCAACAACGTCACCATGAACAACTGCACAGCTGAGAAGTTCTTCATCTTGGCTTCAGGTCTGTGTTCAGTGGTTAAGCAAGGCAGCATATATAACAGGAGAGCAGGCTTTGGCACAGTTGACATCATGTTCAAAGGTTTATTGATCTTGGAAAGACACTACATTAGTTGAACATCATGTTGTGAGACTTGTTGTTTTTAACCACATTTCCACACTGCATTAAATAAGAGTTCTGACATTAAATTGCAGTAAAAACCCTCACGTTACATGGGTGTTAGTGGCAATACCAGAAACATCCAAATTAATGAATGGTACTATTAAAGATGTACTACTTGACTTGCGGACAATTTGTTGCTCTTAAAAAAATACTTGGAAATTTAATTTAATACAAAACAATAATGGAGACAGTGAAGTATTTCAGGTGGATTGTAAGAAAAAGAAAATGCTTTTGCCTAAAATCAGTTCATAAAATATTTGAAAATATTTTCTTTTTTAAATAATCTTTTTTCATCTTGCTTTCAGGTCAATGCTTGACAGTGGATTCACTTTAATCTTTAGCCAAAAGAATGCATTGCAAATAAAACGAATGAAACCACTGATCATTAGAGACCTTTACACATTAGAAGCTGATGTCCATATGTTACATTATCATTTACCTTGGAAAGCCATTGTCGTTGTTTGGTTCAGTTAAACATCTGTTGAGTCAAGAAGCTGAAATGTTTAGAATGGTGAATAGTTGGATTGTGAATAATTGAACAGTCTTCATAAAACCTACTCTCTTGCATACATCAGCAATCAACATTTTTGACATTCATTTGAATACTTATTCACTTGTGATTACCGTATGCGTAATATGCGTATCATCATTTTGGGATATGCAAGTGTTCTGCATGTATTTTTTGTGTATGTAAGTGTTCAGCTCACTGACTCAGACCAGAGGTGAACCCAAGAGAGCAGGCAAAGGTTCACAAAGCAGGGGTTTATTAGAACAACCAGACCAGGGTCATGAAAGCCAGGATATCCGTCAGCGAGGGCGACCAGTCAGGCAAGGGGCAGGCAGAGAATCAGAATCTGTAAGACAGGCAGGGGATCAAAAAAAAAACGGAGAATCAACAAGGTATTAGCGAGATTACTAGACGGCACACTGCAAAGCTCAGCCTGAGCAAAGACAATCTGTCTTTCTGTCTCTGAGTTTGCATGTGCTCACATGGGGTTTCCTCCACCTCACGTCAGTAAGGACCCCCCCCAAAAAACATGCACACATCATCGTCTGACCAGCGATGGACACTCATCACCAGGTCCCCGGGCGTGTCCACGTATGCTGCCCACTGCCCACTGGAGGAAGGACAAGCCAGGATGGGTTAAACGCAGAGGCCTCATTTCACCGGCCACCATCCAAAGCGTGTGCGTGCATGTAGTGTGGTGTGCTGTGTGACAAATAAAGATCCTTCTTCTTTTGTAACAAGTAACAACTTCTTACTCTTCCTAATGTAAGAAATAACATTACAGTTAATAAATCAAACAGCTTTGTTGTTACTCTGGTTAGCCTATATAAATTCTATATTGAACTTACAAAAGAAGAGAGGTGTCTGGAATGTTTGGGGTGAAGAAGGGCCCCGGGGTCCCAAGAGAGAGAGAGCCCATTGCCAGGGGCCCCGGTGATAAGGGAGGTGGAATGTGTTAAGCTGTATGTCAGTCAGGGGCTGAATTGTGACCCATAGAGTACAAGTATAAAGGACATTCCCTAGTTCCATTCGGGAAATCGTTCCCACGGTGAAAGTTCGGATATTTCCAAAACAGAAACCATGGGTTGATAAATCCATCCGCTGCGCTCTGAATGCTCGCACGGCCGCTTACAACGACGGTCTTGTATCTGGTGATATGGACAATTACAAAGCGGCGTCGTACAATCTGCGGAGGGCGGTGAGGGACGCTAAACGGACGTACAGAGAGACCGTGGAGCTGCAGATGGAGCGGGGGGACACAAGACGCTTGTGGGAGGGGCTGCGAACAATAACAAACAACAAGAGCAGCTCCTCCCCAGCCACGAGTGTGGACGCCTCCCTGGCCAACGAACTGAACTCCTTTTATGCGCGGTTTGAGTCTGGCAGCAACACCGCTAGCTCGCCAGCTAATTGGAGTTACACCGCTGGGGATGAGCGCGCACTCTCAGCGTCCGTGCACGAGGTCAGGAGGGCTTTGATGCGGGTGAACACCAGGAAAGCTGCGGGCCCAGATGGCATATCTGGGCGAGTACTGAAGACCTGTGCTAACCAGCTAGCTCCGGTGTTCACCACAATATTCAACATCTCTCTGGCTGAATCAGTGGTCCCATCCTGCTTGAGGGGTCCACCATCCTTACTGTCCCGAAGATCGCCTCTCCTGCCTGCCTGAATGGCTACCGTCCGGTGGCCCTCACCTCGGTGGTCATGAAGTGTTTCGAGAGGCTATTAAGGATTACATCTGCGCCTCCCTCCCCCGCACCTTGGACCCGTTGCAGTTCGCGTACCGGCAAAACAGATCCACTGATGACGCGGTCTCCCAGGTACTGCACACCACGCTCACGCACCTGGATGGCCAGAAGGGGGCCTATGTGAGAATGCTGTTCATCGATTATAGTTCAGCTTTCAACACCATAGTCCCCACCAGACTGGCTGTCAAGCTGATGGAGCTCGGATTGAATGGTCCGCTGTGCACCTGGATCCTGGACTTCCTCACAGCCCGCCCCCAGGTGGTCAAGGTGGGGAAGTACATGTCCAGCTCCCTCACCCTGAATACAGGATCCCCCCTGGGCTGCATCCTCAGCCCCCTACTGTACTCCCTGTACACACATGACTGTGTGGCCAGGTCCAGCTCCAACACCATCATCAAGTTTGTTGACGACACCGTGGTCGTGGGCCTGATCACCGACTGCGATGAGAAGGCCTACCGCGAGGGGGTGGCTGACCTGTCACTCTGGTGCCAGGACAACAGCCTCCACCTGAACGTCAGCAAAACCAAGGAGCTGATTGTGGACTTTAGGCGTGGATCACAATCGAGGACGCACGCGCCCTTGTGGATTAATGGGACTTCTGTTGATAGGGTGAGCAGCTTCAGATATCTGGGAGTCCACATCACAGAAGACTTAACATGGACTGTTCACACAGACACTCTGGTGAGAAAGGCGAGGCAGCGTCTCTCCCACCTCAGGCAGCTGAGGAAAATTTGGGTCTCGGTGAGGATCCTCAAGTCCTTCTACTCTGGAGCAGTGGAGAGCATCCTGACAGGCAACATCACTGCCTGGTTTGGGAACTGTACTGCCCAGGACAGGCGGGCCCTGCAGAGGGTGGTGCGTTCAGCTGAACGTACCACTGGAACTACCATCCCCCCCTTGCAGGAGCTATACACCAGGAGGTGTAGTAGCAGAGCCGCAGGATCATGAAGGATCCTCATCACCCCAACAACGGACTGTTTCAGCTGCTGCGGTCAGGCAAGCGCCTCCGCAGTCACACAGAGAGAACAGAGAGACTGAGAAGGAGTTTTTTCCCGCAAGCCATTAGAACTGTCAACGCTGACCTCACCAGGGGTCCTAACTGAGCCATACACTAGGCTCCACTACCTACTGTACTGTATGTAGCATACTGTACCGCATACTGTATCACTGTTCTGGGTTGTTCGGTGATGCCGTATTGCTGCGCCGTACTGTTGTATACTGTGCTGTATTATCCCAAACACTACCTCACTCTATTCACATTCACATGGCACTTTAATTCACATGCCATGAATGCACATATCTGTATATACATAGGCATATTCCCTCTATCTATTTCATTTTATTTTTATTGTATTTTATTCAATATATTTTTATCTTATTCTATAAGTATTCAACTTACTGTATTACGTTTTACGAGTCAGTTAGTCGGTCAATTAGCAAGGAATTTTCTACTTTTATTTTTTTTTCCTAGGATATATTGTGTGCTATCACATAACATTTCACTGCATATATGTATAAAAGTATGTATAATTATGTGACAAATAAAAATCTTGAATCTTGAATCTTGAATCTTGAGAGAGGCGCTGGCTCCCTTCTCTCCCAGACATCCATGGCAAGTCTGGTTTGATCCTGTTCTTACTTTTAATAAACATAATATTATAATCAAGATTCAAGATTCAAGATTCAAGAGGTTTATTCATCACATACATATACATACTTTCATACTTATATGCAGTGAAATGTAATGCAGCGCACCCGCTGCATCACACATATTGTGTGATAACACACAATATGTCCTAGGGAAAAATGTATTCCTCATAGACCAACTAACTGATTCCTTGAACCTAATACAGTAAGTCGAATACTTATAGAATAAAATAAAACAACAGTATCGCGCAGCAATACGGCATCACGAACAACCCTGAACAGTGACACAATATGTGGTACAGTATGCTAAATATAGTACAGTAAGGTAGTGGAGCCTATGTGTGTGGCTCAGTGAGGACCCCTGGTGAGGTCAGCATTGACAGTTCTAATGGCTTGCGGGAAAATTGTAAGTCGCTTTGGATAAAAGCGTCTGCTAAATGTAAATTATTATTATTTTTATGAAAAAACTCTGTCTCAGTCTCTCTGTTCTCGCTGTGTGACTGCAGAGGCGCTTGCCTGACCGCAGCAGCTGGAACAGTCCATTGTTGGGGTGATGAGGATCCTTCATGATCCTGCGGGCTCTGCTACTGTCCTAAGTCCTGCAAGGGGGGGAGGGTAGTTCCAGTGGTCCGTTAAGCTGAACGCACCACCCTCTGCAGGGCCCGCCTGTCCTGGGCAGTACAGTTCCCAAACCAGGCAGTGATGTTGCCTGTCAGGATGCTGTCCACTGCTCCACAGTAGAAGGACTTGAGGATCCTCACCGAGACCCGGAATTTCCTCAGCTGCCTGAGGTGGTAAAGACGCTGCCTCGCCTTTCTCACCAGAGTGTCTGTTTGTAAAGTCCATGTTAAGTCCTCTGTGATGTGGACTCCCAGGTTTTTGAAGCTGCTCCACCTGTCAACAGAAGTCCCATTAATCAACAAGGGCACGTGCGTCCTCGATTGTAATCCTCGCCTAAAGTCCACAATCAGCTCCTTAGTTTTGCCGACGTTCAGGTGGAGACTGTTGTCCTTGCACTAGAGTGACAGGTCAGCCACCTGCTAGCGGTAGGCCTTCTCGTCGCAGTCGGTGATCAGGCCCACGACAACGGTCTCGTCAGCAAACTTGATGATGGTGTTGGAGCTGGACCTGGCCACACAGTCATGTGTGTACAGGGAGTACAGTAGGGGGCTGAGGACGCAACCCTGGGGGGATCCTGTATTCAGGGTGAGGGAGCTTGACATGTGCTTCCCCACCCTGACCACCTGGGGCCGGGCTGTGAGGAAGTCCAGGATCCAGGCACACAGCGGAGCATTCAGTCTGAGCTCCTTCAGCTTGACAGACAGTCTGGTGGGGACTATGGTTTGAAAGCTGAATTGTAATCGATGAGCAGCATTCTCACATAGGCCCCCTTCTGGCCATCCAGAAGCGTTAGCGTGGTGTGCAGTACCTGGGAGACCACATCATCCGTGGATCTGTTCTGCCGGTATGCAAACTGCAATGGGTCCAAGGTGCGGGGGAGGGAGGCGCAGATATAATCTTTAATAAGCCTCTCGAAACACTTCATGACCACCGAGGTGAGGGCCACCGGACGGTAGCCATTCAGGCAGGCAGGAGAGGCGATCTTTGGGACAGTAAGGATGGTGGACCCCTTAAGCAGGATGGGACCACTGATTCAGCCAGAGAGATGTTGAATATTGTAGTGAACACCGGAGCTAGCTGGTTAGCACAGGTCTTCAGTACCCGCCCAGATATGCCATCTGGGCCAGCAGCTTTCCTGGTGTTCACCCGCATCAGAGCCCTCCTGACCTCGTGCACGGACACTGAGAGTGTGCGCTCATCCCCAGCGGTGTAACTCCAATTAGCTGGCGAGCTAGCGGTGCTGTGGCCAGACTCGAACCACGCATAAAAGGAGTTCAGTTGGTTGGCTAGGGAGGCGACCACACTCGTGGCTGGGGAGGAGCTGCTGTTGTAGTTTGTTATCGTCTGCATTCCCTCCCACAAGCGCTTGGTGTCCCCCCGCTCCATCTGCAGCTCCACAGTCTCTCTGTACACCCGTTTAGCGTCCCTCACCGTCCTCCGCAGATTGTACGACGCCGCTTTGTAATTGTCCATATTTCCGGATACAAGACCGTCATTGTAAGCGGCCGAGCGAGCATTCAGAACGCAGCAGATGGTATATCAACCCACGGTTTCTGTTTTGGAAATATCCGAACTTTCCCCGTGGGAATGACGTTATCTGCTAGCGTAGTGTTAATGAAATTCTTCCGCAATGATCGGTGAGGTTAATCTGCCTGCTACAAGAAGACAAAACTGAGATATCCAAGATTATTTATTCTGCAGAATAAAGAGAAAGATTCAGTACTGCTCTAAAGCAGCGCTGGGATCAATCTGATATCACAGAGAAAGACAGGAGGCTTTATACAGTAGAAACAGGGTGTGGTTTGGGTCAGAGGTCTCCGACGAGTCTGCCTCCCCTCTAACTGTCTTCCTGGGTGCCCCCCCTTCCTAGAATGTAAATAACAGGTACTTGCAACCCTGACCTGGCCGAATGGGGGCTGCATGACAATGCACTTCTAGGTGTCCCCCATCTCTATAGAAGATAAACAGGCCACGTGTGATCTGATTCTTTCATATTAGAATTGACATTGTAGGAGCAAAACATTTCTCTTTACATGAACTCTGGGGGGTTCCTGGGAAGACAGACAAATGTTTTCAAACCCCCTTTTGGAGGTAGAGGCCTTTGTCCTCATTCAAAATAGTTGATCGTAATCATTTTTCCCTCACAGTAGTCACAAAACTCACTACAACCTCCGTAAACTCGCTGACGTCACTAGAACTTGATTGGAACATGTCCCAGTCCATGTCAGTCAGAGCGTTTGGTAGAAATTAGGCAGAACTTTTTTAAGGTTGGCAGTGTTAAAGTCCGCAGTCACCACCACAGGCGCGTCGGGATGTTTGTTTTGAAATCCGCACAACACATCATACAGGTCCGATAGTGCTGTGTCGGTGTCCGCTTGCGGCGGGATATAAACGGCTGTGATGATGACCGTGCTGAATTGCCGGGGGAGATAAAATGGACGCCATAGGATGGTCAGCTGTTCCAGGTTCGGCGAGCAGGAGTGGGAGAGAGACGTGGTGTTGTTGGGGTTACGCTGATGCCTCCACCTTTGGATTTCCCTGCCGCGGAAAACGGAGGACTTGGCTGGAAGAATGGCTTCATCCAGCACCAGTGGGTCCATTACATTACATTTAGCAAATGCTTTTATCCTAAGCGACTTACAATTGGACCGATGGACGCAGCTATCAGGAGGAATTAGGGGTTAAGTGTCTTGCTCAAGGACACTACAGCATGCTAGCAGGAAGAGCCTGGGATCAAACCAGCAACCTTTAGATTACTAGACGACCAGCTCTACCTCCTGAGCTACCATCCCCATCCCCATCCCCGTTCAACCATGTTTCCGTCAGACAGAGGACGCAACAGTTTCTCGTGTCTCGTTGGAATTTAATCCTCGCTCGAAGTTCATCCATCTTGTTCTCCAGGGACTGGACATTGGCAAGAAGGATGCTTGGCAGAGGTGGACGGTAAGGTTGCGTCCTCATTCTGACCCGAATGTCATCTCGTTTACCTTGGTGCTTCCTCTGTGGGCCAGCTCGCGGAACAGCGGCTTCATTTTTGTTGTTGTTGTTCAGCGTCTTCCCACGGCCACTCTGCTTCCACGTAAGAGGTAACTGACAATGCTTTTTTTGGCGTAAATTATGATAAAAACTGAAAAAAATACTAAAATGTGCAAAAGTCGACTGGAGCGCTAGCGCAGGCAACCGCAAGGGGCTGCGCCACTATCGCCATCGAGTCAAGTCAGCGGAGAATCCTTCTTCATCAACACATCATCGACAACAGAGAAACTATAGAAGTATTCTCCGTCTGTCTCTGTGCGTTTCGTTGTGGTCAGTGAAGTAAGACCGAGATCGCTTTGACAGTGTGTTTACGGACTAACAGATCTGAGAGATAAATACTCAGTAGAACATGAATGCTGAGGTCATCAAACCCATCACGGTTTCAGTACTTAATTCTCAAAATACTTACCGTACAACAAACGGAAATGATGACAAACAATTTAAAAACACGGAACAATCATGCATAACATTTACATACAACATGTAAAACGTATGCATAACAATAAAACTTAATATTGAATTCTCAAGGTCCAAACACAGTGCATGCTGGGAAACAGGAAGGCACAATGTTAACTGTGTGGCAACTACGTGACAATGCATATCAGGTGATGTTGGGGAGTAGCGTAAAAGTCATGGAACAAGTAGTGTAACCAATTACTTTCTACAGAGGGTAATTAAGTAAGGTAATGCATTACTTAAAAAAAATGAACGAGTAATGTGTAATACATTACTTTTTTGGAGTAACGACCGCAACACTGGTAGTATGCTTACTTTGAAGTGGTATGTGTGTTTTTTTAATATAAGGCTTTTTTTTTACATTGTGAATTAGAGTGAAAATCTATTCAGTGATACATGATTACATGTTATTTATTTGAACTTTGCAGCAATCGTTTGGAATGTGATTATGTAGATTTGCGTGTTTTAAGACAAGATAAATAATATGCCTCATTAACATGACAAAACATGAACAACATTGTATATACGCTGCAGAACATTGGACTATGCCAGAGGTGTGGACATTATTCTTATTTTCATGCTGAGGGGACAAAGGGTGAAGCATAGCATAGAACTAAGCATAGAGCTTAACCAAGCTGAATGTAAAGCTGTGATTATTGAGTTGTACTGACAATTTCTGAATATTGTAATAGAGCCAATAGGATATTCTTCATCTTCATGCTTGCAAATATTATACAACAATAATTTAAAGAAAACATACAGATTAACATTTTTTGACAATTATTCTTTTATTGAGTAAATAAACAAGCAATTGTTTTACTTTGATATTTCCAAAAGTCAAAGAACATTGAGAATTTAAAGCCCAACTCTCTGCCATGGCATTTAACTGGTGTTTGGTCATTGTTGCAGATCAGTTATAGTGTGTGTTTGTGTTTCATTAACATTTACTATTGGAAGCTGGAAAACAAATAGCCCAAATTCTTTTTCAATAATCTTAGTTTTTATGATTTCAAAAATTGTGTTCTTCGGAATTTCAGGGGCTGTGCCCTGTCGGATATCATGCCCCGGATGGTGTTCTCTTCTGCAGAGGATATTCCGCTTGTCATGGAAACTGACCTGGAACACAAGGAGTCTGGTCGGACGCAGCAGTGTGAATGCTCATGACATAATGACAAAAGTAACATAATGATCATACCTGGGACAAAAGATCTTGCCTCAAACAGTCAATAGAATAATCCAGCCTTGTTTTGCAAACGAGACAGTTTATCAACGGCTGTAAGCAAAGCAAAATTACCGAAGAAATCCTAAATCTTACAGCTTGAATATTGCAAACAAAAAGCATGAGTCCATCTTCCAAGAACAGGTGTCATGCTAACCATGTTGATTTAGTTTTGAAACCAGTAAAATCTGTAACATTGATTGGTTCATGAGCAATCTTTTTGAAATGCACTTCTCACAACATTATAAGACCCTTGCTCAATATCCCCTTGTTGGCAAAGACCAGTTTAGTTTATCAGCATCACTGACCACTCCTTTGTTGTCAAGCACATTCTTTTATTTCTTTGACTGTTAACTAAAAGAGATTTGTGAAACAATCAACAAAACAATGGAGGAAGTATCATATCGATATACAAGAAGAAAAACGCCAACTGACAGCGCCAGGTTCTGTTTGTGAAACAATGAACAAAAAGAGCCAGAACATTTCAATCCAGCAAATTCCCCATGGACACAAAGAAGTCAAGAAGAGAAGACAAAGTTCTTTAAGGACAAAACAGTGATAATATGTTTTAATAAGTACAAATATTTGTCAGGTTTGTACGTAGTACTCACCCTTCCCCTTATGAAGCCACATTCTGGTCGATGGCTAGAGCCAGCAGATTGATCACCCTTGGTACAGTTTGTTGGCTTCAAATACACGTTGAAGTAATTAAAAGGTTCTTGGAACTGCAAAAAGAATGAAGACAGATTTAGCAACAATCCATTTAACATGAAAACCAAAGTTTTGGATCTCAGTTTACCTGTGGATCTCCAAGAGTAGAAACATAATTCATGTGTTGCTGGCTTTGATTGTATTGGTTATGAGCATGAGTGATTGCCATGTCGACCAGTTTCTTCTCCTCTGTGCTTAGGGAGTCGTAGCGCCGTCCACAGGTTCCCATTATCAACATTGCCACCGTGAACAACTGCACAGCTGAGAAGTTCTTCATCTTGGCTTCAGATCTGCGTTCAGTGGTTTAGCAAGGCAGCATATATAACAGGAGAGCAGGCTTTGGCACAGTTGACATCATGTTCAAAGGTTTATTGATCTTGGAAAGACACTACATTGGTTTAACATCAGCTGACCCAGTGTTGTTAGACCTGTTGTTTTTAACCACATTTCCATAACACTGCATTAAATGAGAGTTCTGACATTAAATAGCAGTGAAAACCTACATGTTACATGGGAGTAAGTGACATTACCAGAAAAATCCAAATTAAAGAATGAATGTACTACTGAACTTACAGACGATTTGTTGTTAACGAACAAATCTTATAAAAGACTCGGAAATGTAGTTTAATCCAAAACAATAGTTGCCACAGTAAAGTATTCCAGGTGAATAGTAAGAAAAAAGATTCCTTTGCCATATTTTATAATCTTTTTTCATCTTGCTTTCAGGTCAACGCTTGACAGTGGATTCACTTTTATCTTGAACAAAAAATATGCAATGCACATAAAAAAATAAATAAAACCACTGATCATTAGAGACCTTTACACATTAGAAGCTGATGTCCATATGCTACATTTTCATTTACCTTGGACAGCCATTGCGTTGTTTGGTTCAGTTAAACGTCTGTTGAGTCAAGAGGCTGAAATGGTTTAGAATAGTGAATAGTAGGATTGTGAATCATTGAAAAGTCTTCATAAAACCTTCTCTCTTGCATACATCAGCAATCAACATTTTCACCTTCATTTGAGTATTTATTTACTTGTGTTTACTGTATGCGTAATATGTGTATGTGTCACATCATTTAGGCATATGCAAGTGTAGTGTATGTGTTTTTTGTGTATGTAAGATATGTGTGTGTAGTATGCGGTGTTGGGGGTAACTGTAATTGCATTACATTTATTTGTAACAAGTAATGTAACTTGGTACTGTTACTAAAGTAAGAAATCACATTACAGTTTATAATCAATCAGTTATGTTGTTACTCCTGTTAGCCTAAATAAGTTCTACATCTAACTAACGAAGGAAGTAATCTCCGTCTGTCTCTGTGTGTTTTGTGGTTGTCGGTGAAGTAAGACCAAGTTTGCTTTGAAAATGTTTATTGGCTAACCGATCTGAAAGATGAAGACTTAGTAAGAACATGAATGCTGAGGTCATCAAGCCCAACAGCTACAACATCACAGTTTCTGTACTTAATTCTCCAAACACTTACAGTATAACAGAAACGGAAACGATAACTAACAATTTAAAATCGGGGATGGTAGCTCAGGCGGTAGAGCTGGTGGTCTAGTGATCTAAAGGTTGCTGGTTCGATCCCAGGCTCCTCCTGCTAGCATGCTGTAGTGTCCTTGAGCAAGACACTTAACCCCTAATTGCTCCTGATGGCTGCGTCCGTCGGTGTTTGAACAATTGTAAGTCGCTTTGGATAAAAGCGTCTGCTAAAATGACTAAATGTAATGTAAATGTAAAAACACTGAACAATCATGCATAACATTTGCATACAACATCTAAAACGTATGCATAACAATATAACGTAATAACGTAATTCTCAAAGTCCGAACACAGTGCATGCTGGGAAACATGAAGGAACAATGTCATCTAATGATTCCCTTATGTTTCTGTTTTCCGGCCTGTCCTGCCTGGTCAGTGTCACTCTCACGTCCGTTCACTGTCTGTCTTGCCTTTAATGGCTTCGTAGCAATCTACCACGAGACCCCCTTCTGGCCTGCGTTCCTGATTCATGTGGCTCTGGCCTGTACAGTCTACGGTCATTTCTATGTCCCCTTCGATTGCCACCACTCCTCTGACCACTGGGTACTGTCCGGATTCATATGCAGGTGGGTATATCGGGGGAACATGCCTTCTCTGACACCTTTCTTGGCTTTCCTCTCCTCTTCGTTCCTCTCTTTCCACTAACATCTCCTTGACTTTCTTCATGCTTTTTCTCCACCCATCTCCTTCCTCTCTGAACATTTTTAAGATCTCTTGCCACATTCTTTTCGATGCCTAGAGCCAGCAGATTGATCACCCTTGGTACAGTTTGTTGGCTTCAAATACAGGTTGAAGTAAGTAAAATGTTCTTGCAACTCGATGAAACAACAACATGAAAACCAAAGTATAGGTCTCAGTTTACCTGTGGCACTACAACAGTAGATGCATAATTAATATGTTGCTGGCTTTGTCTGTATTGGTTATGAGCATGGGTGATTGCCATGTTGACCAGTTTCTTCCCCTTGGTGCTTAGGGAGTCAAAGGGTTGTCCACAGGTTCCCATTATTCACATTCCGAAGCAATTGCGCAGCTGAGAAGTTCTTCATCTTGGCTTCAGGTCTGTGTTCAGTGATTTAGAGAGGCAGCATACATAGGGCTTTGGTGCAGTTGACATCCAAAATTTCATGTTCAAAGGTTCATTTGAACACGGAAATCACTTGGAAAGACACCACATTAGTTTGACATCGACTGACCCAGTGTTTTAAAATATACATTGTTTCTGACTTGTTAACATTTTTAACCACATTTCCATAATACTGCATTCAATAACAGTTCTTACATTAAATTGTGTGACACTCATATTGCATGGAAGTTATACGATGCTGGTCACGGTAGCACAGGATAATTTAGGGTAGTCAGGAGCAGAGAAGGGTAGTAGAGGGTAGTCTAGGGTAGTAAACTGTAGAACAGTGTAGTCTTGGGATGTACACGGAAGTCCACGATAGTCTAGGGTAATACAGTGTAGTCCACAGTAGTCTGGGGAGGTAGAGGGTACTACAGGCTAGTCTAGGATAGCCCACGTTGCCTCGGGAAGTTTAGGGAGGTAGCTGGTAATTCAAGATTTCAAGATTCAAGATTCAAGATTTTTATTTGTCACATACATATACATACTTTCATACATATATGCAGTGAAATGTAATGATCTAGGGAGGAACAGAGTAGTCGAGAGTAGTCTAGTGAAGTACATGGTAGTCTAGGATAGTCTGTGTCATGCATTTGGGTCTCTCCTATTCGAGATCCTTACTGTACGATCTGGCCCAGAACGGGGGCCCAGCCGACACAGAGGGGTTCCTCCATACTCTCTGGGATCGAGGTGTGCTCTTACACCAACATGCCACCTGGCCTGGATATCCCTCCAGGCACCTCGGACGGCTCGCCCCCTGCACCCACTCCCGGCAATTAGATGCAGCCTTGCGGCCATGGAGCCGGGCCTTGGCCTACCCCCAAGGCCTGAGCCAGCAGGCCGGTACTCGCCTGCCCCATTCCTGCCTTGGAGGATCCCGAACTGTCCCCCTTCTGGGGGTCGCACCTCACACATTTTTCTCGGGACCCCCAGAAATCCTCCGGAAAAGGGCACGGTCCAAAGGGTCCCCGAGGCCGCCGACGTTCTCCACTGTCCGCCGCTCCCCAGTCTCCACCGGTGTAAATGACGTGCCCCCCAGTCACCGCCTCCCCCTACTCAGGAGTCCACCGCTCCAGTCCCCGGGCTGCCGGCCACATCCCCTGAGGTTGAGCCGGTTCCAGTCTCCGAGCCGCCGGCCGCCTCCCTTGGTCGCCCTCTGGAACTGCCTCGCTCATCTGCCCTGGGGCTGGTCGACCCCCCGAGCAGTCCGGGGGGCAGTCCCTCCAGAGCTGTCTTCCTGTCTCGCCCTGAGGCCAGGTCGTAGACTCTGTTCCACAGTTCAGTCCAGTCGAGTTCATTCCCGAGTTCAGCCTAGTCCCGAGCTCACTCCCAGGTTCAGTCCTGAGTTCGGCCCAGGTCCAATCCCAGTCCCAGGCCCAGTCCCGAGTCCAAGGCCCAGTCCCGAGTTCAGGTTCGGTTCCAATCCCAGGTCCTGTCCTAGTCCCAGGTCCAGTCCCAGGTCCTGTACCGAGTTCAGCCCCAGGTCGAGTCCCAGGTCCTGTCCCGAGTTCAGTCCCAGGTCCAGTCCCAGTCCCACGTCCAAGGTTGAGTCCTAGTCTCAGGTCCAGTCCCGATCCCAGCTCAAGCCAGTGGCCTCCAGTCCTCTTTCCCTTCCTGCCCAGGCCCCACCACCCTCCCGCACCATCTATGACCACCCTGCCTACACCGTCTAGCACCTGCTGGACATGCGTCACTGGGGGAAGAGCCTGCGGTGCCTCGTGGGTTTGGAGGGGTTTATCTGCCAGGTGGTGTCCATAGAGGGAGGGGGTACTGTCAAGCCCACGGCCTCCCAACGTCACTAGAGGCCGCTTTTGCCTCATCTGCTGCCTTTTCCTCTGGCAAATCCACACTCCCGGGATCTATTATCTTCTTCATCTACCGCAGTATTTATTCTCCTGCTCCCCAGTCACTCAACGCCAGATCGTTAGCAAACCTACCTAAGTCCGTATCCCTCCTGGCTCCTTCCTAGTCCATAGTTCCAAGTCTGTGTTTCCAAGTGTCTCGTCTCATCTCGTCTTGTCCTGTAGTTTCTTTGTTGTCGATGATGTGTTGATGAAGAAGAACTCCCAGCATCAAACCAGACTTGCCATGGAATGTCTGGGAGAGAACAGAAGTCAAATGTGTTCCCTCTCGAATGGAACTAGGGAGTGCCTTTTATACTTGTACAGAGACAACGTAGCCCTGATTCCAATCTATGGGTCATAGTTCAGCTGACAGACATACATCTAAGCACATTCCACCTCCCTTATCACTGGGGCCCCTGGCAATGGGCTCTCTCTCTTGAGACCCCTGGCAACATCTGTTAGTAATTATATTATACAATGGAACATTCCAGACACCTCATATTTCCCCCCTTAGAGACTACACAAAGTCTCGACCAAGAGAAGAGTAATTGAAATTATGATGTTAATTGGCTTAATAGAAATCACATACTAACAAACAAAATGATTATAATATACCCTTCTGACCATGCTTAGTCATAGCAATACAATACATTTGTGGAGTGTAAGAGTCAAAAACCCATCTGGCAGCTTCCTTTCTTAGTACATTCATCAAACAATCTAGACAGAAAAATTCGCTCACGGTCCCTCTGCCCCAGGCGACCACCTATTGTACTCCAAATCAATTAACAGAAAAAGAAGAAGAATTTAGAAAACTGTATAGGATGTTACATATAAATGTGTACATTTAGAACCTCAGAAATACATCAAAAATTTGTCCAAAGTCAGGCTGGTCGACCCAGCAGACCTTTCAGTGGACCTTTCCCTACCTAACACCAATGTCGCTCAAGACCGCAAAAAAACACCTGAGGTCCCAACGTATTCACTTCACCCTGTTACAGAAACCTCCAAAGTAACAATAGTAAATCAAAGTAATATGTCTTGTTAAAAATATCTAGTGTAGAATATTATTCATCAATAATACATTGTACATTGTAATAAACAAACTCCAATATTATAAAAAACATGCATGACACATATGTATGTATTGAACTGTTGCTTTTTAACACCATCAACTTTTAATGATATTTCACTTGACACTCCTGATCATGATGGCCTCATACAGGGTCCGCCGTCCATTTTCATCCTCCATTTTTGAATGTCCATGTTTGAGTGTTCAAGTCCATTAGGCTGTTAGGGTCTCTAGACACAGCCACCCTCTGACTGGGCCTGAAAAAAAAATTCACCAGCCAGTATCTTGCACAAACATTAAATACAGTATAGTAATTTCACTTTTGCATTATACTTTAACATTATTCCAATATATGATTAACATTTCGCAAGTCCCCCCTTTGTCCATGCATTTTCCCAGTCAAAAATAGTATTGAATCTATGATGGAATCAGATATTCAGAATGGATATTTCTCGACTAGTGTTAGCTCCTCCTCTTGTTTTTTTCTGTCAGAGACATATGTATGTATTCTCTTATGCAGTGCAGCCATATAGTTAACATACACTCGCATTTCATCTTATAAAAGGGCTAAGCTTGGACCCTTTCCACTTGTGCGCAAACAAGGTGTTGGCATCCATCAACCCTTACTCATGGGGTGTCATGCGCAAATCACGAGGCCCGCTTGAACGACACACCATTAATGCCAACGGAAGCGCCTCTACCACATTCAGAATTGATGGCTGACAGATTTTAACAATACGATTTTTCAGCACACCATTCATTTTTTCACAAACACCTTGGCTTTGCGGATGATAAACAGCTCCGAGACGTTGTTTAATTCCCAATTTTTGCAGAATTAATTGTACTGTTCTAATTGTACTGTTCTGGAAGTCCCCACCTGCTTATGACCTCACGACACAAAAACCTTGGCTTGGCAACTGACTGAGCATCTTTATGCTTGGTTGGACATGCCTCAGGCCACCGTGAAAATCTATCCACGACGACTAACATGTATCTTTTAACTCCTACTGGTCTTATCATGTCAATAAAATCCACAACCAACTCCTGCATAGGACCTGTCGGAGTTGGGATGTGACCGGGTGGACCCTTCACACCCCTCCGAAAATTGTTTTTAAGACAGATTGTACATCTGCCTATGACATAATCAATTTGCTCAAGCAAGTACGGTGCCCAAAAACCATACTCTTTCGTGATTTTTCTCCTTACTTCCCCCCTTGCAACATGGGCTAACCCATGTGCTTCCTGAATCATCAGACCTAGTAGGTCGGGGGGTGCTACCCTCAGTCCTTCATGATTTCTCCACAGACCAGTCGAATCTTGAGTGGCCGCTCGGTCCAACCATAATTGTTTATCTATGGCTGACGCAGCTTCTTGCATCGAGACCACTCTCTGAGCGTGATTTTATCTTCCAAGTCCACTCCATGGGTGACCAGAAGAACCTTGCCTGCTTTGTTTGCTCCTGTAACTTCTTTTGCGCCCTCATCAGCCGCTTTGTTACCTTGTGTAACCCTTGACGTGTCCATTTTGTGTGCTGCACACTTAGCTACAGCTATTTCCTTTGGCTTCATCATTGCATGCAACAATTTCATTATCTGAGCATGATACTGTATCGGAGAACCAGCGGTTTTCTTAAATCCTCGATCCAAATAAATGACACACATTATGTGCATATGCAGAATTTGTATATGTTGTCACTTGCTTGCCTTCGGCCAATAGACAAGCTTCAATCAGGCCCACAAGCTCAGCAAGCTGTGCAGAAGCAGGTTGTGGTATCACTTCTGCTTTCTCAACAACAAATTCAGTTCCCCGGGCTTTGACTACTGCATAACCTGCACTCAATGTATCTCCTATTCGATAGCAGGACCCATCAGTCCAATACTTCACATCTGACACATGCAGTGGGAAAGCTTGCAAGTCTGATCTGAGCTTTGCATATCTCTCTACTTCCTGAACACAATCATGTGGCTCCCCATCCTCTGGTGTTGGCTAATTCTCAGCTGGATTTACCATGACGCACCTTACTAAGGTGACATCTTCCTGCTCTAAGAGCCTATGATAGTCTCTTAGCCTAGACATAGTCAATGTACATTTACCAAAATTGTAAAGATTTCTGAGACTATGATGGGTAAGAATTGTCACTGGGTAACCCATAGTTACTGATGATGCTTTATCATACATTAGATAAACCCCCACCTTTGCTCTGTAGCACAGTGGTAGCCCCAATCCAGGCGATAGTGGCGCCGCCCTTAGCGGTCGCCTGCGCCGGCGCTCCGATTACTCTTTTACTTTTTAGTATTTTTTTTCCCTTTTTATCATAATGTACGCCAAAAAAACATCGACAGTTACCTCATACGACCGCGATGCACTCATGGTTATGAAAATTTCCCTTAACGAACAACTTTGGGACTTTTTATCCGGGGAGCAGAGTGGCCGGCA